>NW_013529869.1:5198728-5232985 GCF_000836235.2 Papilio xuthus
GAGGATATTTATATAACTATTATATATTTTCTAATGTTTAGTTGTGATCAGCAGTCAACATGAGCAGAGATAATCAGGGCCCACCATATAAGCAACGTTTTAAAGGATTAGAAAATTTTCTGCGTCGAGTAGCATTCAATTTAGGTAAATACATAACGAACTCATTATTAACATAAGTATTAAGTACTATATAGAAAACAGCTGTAGAGCAAGCGGATCACGGAACACTAAATAGGAACTTTAAACGGACGATAAAAATACTAATGATATACATTAATACTATTACGATCACATAGATAATCGCAATAATAATTATTGTAAATTAAAACTTTAATAATTTAAATAAAATTCCAGGCAATACTCCGTCACAGACAGAAGTTAAAATAATTTCGTGCATTCCAATAGACGTGACAGACTTACAGCAGAAGATAAACTCTCTGGAGAGAGAGCTGCGCGAGGTGAAGGCTAGATCGCCTAGTGCCAACAATAGCAAGAATAATCGCGTCGCCGCCATTGTACAGACCGCGCTCGGGAAACCCAGCATGATGCGCAACAAGTCGCGAGACAAGAAGGCCGAGTGCAAGGTGCCCGTCTCCAACCACGCCTGCAACACTAAACCCAAGCGTGGCTTCAAACGGAAAATTTCTAAACTATTCGTCGTGTCGTCGTATTCCACGGAGGATAACACCGAAATATGCAGATTCGCCTATTCCGATTCGAACATCGCTGATATACCTACATCGATGTGTCCGGCAAAAGTTTCCAAAATAAGCAGCAAAATCTTTCCGAAAAGACTTCAGAAAGCCCTCAAGAAGAAACCCCGGAGGAAGACGCAACTGGTTTATTTCACACAGGCTTTAAACTCGCCTTTCAACAGCTACGATAAGACGTCGGACTTTAGCACGATCAATAGAAACCTCCTCTCCCGCGCCTACATCAACAAGATGATCCGCAAGCAGTACGAGCCGGAGCTGATTGGCGACCGGCTCACCGACACCAGCCAGTTCTCCTCGCCCGTGTGCCGCGACACCGCCCGCAGAGACCTGTCCTATCCTTCCGACATATCATGCTCCTACGGCAAATATGAAAACCTCGACAGGACTTATACCAAAACAAATCATATAAATATTGATGTTACCAATAACTTTCCTATCGATCCCGGGCCCGTTTCTAACCATTCCCATACTGAACGTAATAATTATAACAGATATTATAACTCCGATGATTATGATATATTCCCAGTAAGAGAGAAACCGATTAAACAGAAGAAAGAAGATGTGTTACCAAAACAAATCAAAAGGTTTAGTGCTGATTGCTGGCACAACAACACCAAAGTAAATCTAAGTCCGTTAGTATTCGCTAACGACGGCACTCGACGGTTATACGATTGCGCACGCGTTCCTTATAAAACACGTTACAAAAATGGTCATGAATTTACAATCACCAATATTCAGAAGAAAAAAAATCGAACTCATGTAAGCCAAGAAACGAATTCCAGTGAAGCTAAAATATGTTCTATAGATTATGGAGATATTTATGTGAAACAAAATCCCAGTCCCAAACCTCAACGCATTATTGCAGCAGAGCCCACGTTTAAAAATGCAGAATGTGTGACTGACAATACTAATAGCACGGAATGCCAGACTGTCGAGTCGAAAGGGGTCCAACTTAATATTCCGGACGAAAACAAGGCTGAAGTAGCACTAACTCAAATTAAAACCATATTACAATCTGTTTTGGCCGAGGTGAAGTCAAATATCAAGCAACACAACGTCGTTTCCAGACCTAAAAAAGATGTCGTCGTTCAAAAAGATATGTCGCACAATAACATCAGCTACGGGTCGACTCTGCTCAACAGTTTCAACTACAATCCATCGTACAACATTAATCCTTGCTTAGCAACGTACCCGCGTCAAGTTCCTAACTTCTACTACGCTAATATACAATCTCCTACTGTAAAATGCCTACAGAACTTCCCTCTAATATTTCCGAATATAAAACATCACGACTTCGAATGCCAACATATAGACAACGTTAACGAGGAGCCGAAGCCTGTGCAGTTGAAGCCGGCGATCACCACGGCAACCAACACCGACGGCCCCGCCTACACTTCACCGCCCAAGAGCGAGACCATGAACTTGATAAAAGAAATATACAAATCTATAGCACTAAACGTTAACTATTCCAGTAAAAACACTTCGCACATATCTATCGGCTACCCGAGGAAAGTTGCGCAATCTGAACCGAACACTGTCACCACAAAGGAAATGACGATATTAGAACAACATTCTGGTGAAGAAAAAGAAAATCAATTGGACATACCTGCAATTGTAATGTCGTGCGGCATCGACGAGGACCGAACTCACACCACCTCGACCAGCGAGGTACAAACTGAAGTGAGCAGCGAATCAGAGGGATTTGTCAACGAAGAATCTTTACGAACCATTAACGACGAAGAAGAAGATAAAGTGACATCAGTGGCTCAGGACTATGAAGCTTTTGACAAAAGTGAATCGAAAAATGAAAACGAAACGCGTTCGACCACGGTCGGCACTGAACGCACGCCGGCTGCCGATACAGAAACAGAAGTAAATAGCTTTTATAATTCTATTTATATTACTTTAAGTCAGTATTCAGTACAATTTTCATTAAACAAATGTTTATCTATAACTTACATATAGCAATGCTTTTTCCATTTACAGAAAAAAGTAAAACCGGGATTACTTCAAAAAATGTTTGAAACTGTTAAAATGTTGAAAAAGAAGAGCGTTAGTAACAGAATGCTACCGAGCGGCCGAGGGATGACCGAGGACGCCAACTCCTCGGGCTCCGATACGGACACGCAGACTGTGTACAGCTACAAAACGCACAGGGGCCGAAAACCCACCGGACAGAGTGCCGAGAGACCCGGACAAGCTCTGAGACGAGAATACTTGAAGGACATTATCGAGACGGATAGAGAGAGCGGCTTGAAGATCCAGGAAGGTTCTAGAAGGCAATCGCCCTACATGGAGCAGGAGTACCGGCGCTACTGGGACGAGAAGCTGATGTTCAATGAGAACAAGTCTCCGATACACTTCTCCGAGAAGTCGTACTCGGGCCGCGAGCCGGACGAGGCGCTGTTCTGGCGCGGGTACGAGGCCCGCAGCGCCATGCTGAAGAAGCGGCTCTCGAAGACGTTCCGGGAGCAGTGCCGCGCGCCGCTCCCCGCGCCCAGCGCCCGCGAGAGGACGGGCCTCAAGCTCGAATGGCTCAAGAAGCAGAAATTTAAATCTCCGCCCGAAAACATTTAAACGGTTCAGTTGTAAAAGTAAATTCTTGTGTCACGTGTAAATTTTTATAGTATTTAAAATAAATTAAGCATACTTTATTAACTCTGAGCTTAATTATTTCAGTCGGACGAATAAATTATCCAATAAGTTACCATAACCCTAAGTAAAAGTGTAAAAACCATAAGAATAATTAGAAGTTATAATGAAATAAATGGTATATTAAATAAAATACATCGGTACACATAGAGTAGGTTTTAATATAAGTATAACAAAATGAATTAACATCTATTAGCGACTAGGAGAGGATGGTTACAGTTAAGTTTAAGACATCACAATAATGTTATGCCGTCTTGAAGTCCGGCTTGGTGTCCTCGCCGCGCCGCGTGTACTGCAGGTCGTCTATCACAAACCTGGCAGAGAACACAACACTCTCAGGAACATCAACATTAAGTAAAAGAACGCTACCATTGATAAACTCTTTTGTAATGAATCAAACAATGGAATGTGGATATCGTCTCGATTAGATGTTCATCTATAAACTACAATTTAAGTGAAATTGCGCTAGTATCACTCTTGCAATGTTCTTTTTTTGCCTCTCTCATGCTGCATAAAGCCTATTATTGCTTTTTGTTTGATTATAATTTATGAATAGTCATTTAACATCACTTTACTCTTTCTTCTACCTCGCGTCTTTTAGCAAATTGTAACAAAATCGTCTGGTAAAGAATGCTGACCTGTAGAATAAGAACGGCAGGGGCACCGTGGCGAGGTGCCAGAGCGCGTGCGCGTCCCAGACGTAGAAGTATGGCGGGAAGTCGAGCAGCTCGAGGCTGAGCGCGGCAGCCGACACCAGCACGAAGGCCACCACCCGCCACGCGTACCTCCGCCCCGACACCCACTGCGCCACCCCCCAACACAACCATATCGCCGACCCCGACACGCCTGCGCACCACACCAACACACTATCACCACGTCTCAGAACCTAGCTGTATTACATTTTAAACGGACGAGATGACGCACAGAAAGTGGAAATATTCTCTGTCCTGTTGATAAAAGTAGGCAACACAACTGCAATTTTGGACGTCTATGGGCTGTGGTCGCTTCGCCATTATGACGAAGTCTGGTGGGGACTTGGAGGTTTGCCACCATTTAATATAAAAAAATCTCATAGTTTGCTCCGACTGTGCATCTCGTCTGCTCAATAAGTGTTAGAAAGGAACACCATATAAATTAAATTTGATATTCTCGTTAATATAATTTACCAAAGAACAAGTTGAGCATCATGTTGTAGTGATAGTCAACGCGTGCTGTGTACAGGTAGACGAGGTGCTGCGCGAACACCAGCGCCGACAGCACCACGATACTCGTCGTCAGCGTCCTCCGCTTCTTGAACACCCTGACAATATTGCATTCACTATAGTAAAACATCTCGTTAAAACAAAACACTTGTACTTTACTAATATTGTATTTTGTTTGGATGGATGTATGTTTATTCGAAGGTATCTGTAAAATGGCTGTATGGATCTCGATGAAATTTGGTATAGATGTAGAACATAGTCCTGTAAAACACGTAGACAAGACATATATTTTTAATAGAGCGCGAACGGACTCGCGGGCGACAGATAGTAAGAAATAAAATTTGCAATTATAATAAATTCAATAAAGATCCGAAGAAGAGTCAATTTTCTTAGGAAAGTCATAAATACCGGTCCTAATAATGAGTACGATTAAATGTCTAACATTTTGATAGTCATTAAAATAATAAAAGTGTCATGTTAGGTGTTAGGTAGTGCATTTTGCTGACCTGATGACAGCTGCAATGTACATGATCATGACCATAGAGAGCGCGCACGCGTAGTCCATGAATTCTGTAAATGGGCAGTCCCTCATGTGGAATAATGTGGACCAGGCCCACGCGTTCATACACACCTGCATACATCACATAAAGAATTTAAATGTCTTAACCAGAAAGCTTATATTATGACATTTTAAGTTGTTTGGTAACTGTAAAAAAACTGTAAAAAGAGGTGCGTCAAATGGAAGCTATACCGCTTATAGTCTGACGAGTGTGCGTTCCAGAGGCCTACCTTTTTTTTCCCTTCCCACCCTTTTCTTGTAATATAATGTTCTTGTGATAGAAAAAAAAAGATAATTACAGAATTTTCCTAAATGTTTTTTTTTCAATTATTCTATTTTAAGTGCTAATATTAAAATTCAAACATTGATGCTGAGTCAATCAAAAACCTAGTACATATTAAAATGGTAAATATTGTCCTATTAATTCTGTGCTAATATCTGTACATTAGTAAAAATACTGACCACAGCAAACAAATGCCAGAAAAGAACCATATTGTCCACATGATCTAGAGGAAACTTCTTCATGTACACCATATGCATGCGGACGTGCGCCGCCAGATTCAGGAAAGACGCGAGAGTGGATCCTGGCTCTTGCATCCCGAACAACCTTTCAAATGGCCACTGCAAATAAATTAATAATAGATACACAATCATACCATAGTCCAGATTCTGGCTTGTTGCAGACATTAAAGTACGAAGTTTAATTAGCTTAATAATTTCTTTTAGACACCTAGCAGTAGTAATTAAGTTTTTTTTAACCTCATAGAGTGAATCTGTTTGGCTGCCTGGAATGTATTTTTTATTACAAGCTATATTTTACCATTTTAAATCATAGCAGATTATTGAAACAATTTATTAATATTGTTTATCCATCATAAGCTTGGAGCTAAGGCTTTGTATCACAAAAACATTGTACGGGAATCAAACCTAGGTCCAAGATGTGATCAGTTCCGTATCCAAAAATATAATGCTATTGACACTACAATAATAATGTTAATATACTACTATTATAATAATAAAAGCACCATTTGTAGAAATGACAATTTGAATCCAATTACAGATAAACACTTTTTAACGACTGCCTCTCTACGAAATCTACAAAATGGTTAACCATACCGGGTACTATGAGCTATCTAGCAGTAAGAAAAGAGTCAAGAAAGATGCCTCATACCAGAGTTTGAGTAGGCAGATATCAGCCACCACCTGCCCTTTAAGTGAGAAAAATATACAAATAAACATCAAATATAAATTAATAAAAAGCAAAATAATTAAAAACTAACAGAATTTATCAATAACCTATCGCCGATACATTAAGGCAAGTTTACATTGCTACAAGGCTATATTAGAAAAATAAAATATACATCTATATACTGTGAGGGTAAATTTTTGCTAAAATTATACTAAATAAATTTATTTTTAATTTATAAGAAAAAATACCTTGCCGTGAAACTTTGGTATATCATAGCCCCGCTGCTCAAATCCTTTCACAGTTCTCCACATGCATTTATACCGACATTCATCCAAGCAGTTCCATCCAAATAGTGAGTTGGATTTAAGATTTTTTGCCGCCATTGCAGTGAATTGCTTCACATCTAAAAGATATAAACCATTACTACTTGAATTAAAATCTATAATATATTTTCTAAGTCAAGTTTCCAGCCTTTATTTACACACTGAATAAGATTCCAATGAGACAAACATTTTAAGACAAAAAATTAAATAGTTCTTCTAACAAAACTACCAAAAATATTAATTATTAATCAATAAACTAGTAAATATCTAGAAATACGTATATGTTACAGCTTAAAATATAATTTTCACCTTTAGTACAATCAGATTGTACACAAGTCTTCACACATTTCTGATAAAACGGGGATCGATCGCCATCGCTTGCCGATAAATATGAGACCTCATAAAATAAAATTAAAACAACAACGCACTTATAAGTAAGCGATTGCATTTTAACTAAATTGTGGGTATTTTTAATAACTTAACTGTTATTGCCTTGCGCGGTTTTATTTTACATCAATACTACAAACATTATCTTCTTATCTTATCACACAATCACAAACGCTTTCATTCATTTCATCTGTCATTTTACTTTTATTTTTTAATTTTATGACCTGGTAACATAGACCTTTAGGTCATATCTTATTTGTCTATCATTTTACATGAAAAGCGTAGAAAGATTAAAGATTACTGTAATTAAATTAAACAATTTAGGATGGTGCGTATGACGTTGTACGATAAGGGCTAAAAATTATTTATACTCTGCATTTTAAGGTTTCGAATAAAAAGTCAATATGACAATGACAAATGATATCATTAAGAAATGTTTTCAAGATTTAAATAAAAATATAAAAAGTAACCTATATGAACTATGGTTTTTATAACTAAAATTTGTTACGCAGTTAAAGAAATAAAAATACCGCGCAAATATTTACGTAGTAGGTTTATAGATTCCGTCAGACTACATGTAAAAGGTGGGACCGGTGGTACCGGGCTTCCTAAGTTCGGAGGTCTCGGTGGTCAAGGAGGATGCGTATACTGCGTAGGAAGCGAAAATGCCAATCTCAGACAAATGTCAAAGTATCGTGCTAAGACAATCAGCGCTGGTCACGGTGAAGATAGCCGAAAAACTAAGATAGTAGGTAACCCAGGTTCTGACATTAAACTAGAAGTACCGCTCGGTGTTACAGTTTACAGAGAAGATGGTAAAGTCTTAGGTGCCATAGACAAAGAAGGCGATACAGTCATAGTGGCTAGGGGAGGTCCTGGAGGAAAACCAGACAACAACTTCTTAGGGCACTTTGGTCAGATTCATCACATCCGTTTAGACCTTAAATTGATCGCAGACATAGGCCTTGTCGGTTTTCCGAATGCAGGCAAGAGTTCTCTACTCAAAGCTATTTCTAGAGCTAAACCACGGATAGCAAACTATCCTTTTACAACAATAAAACCAAATAAGGGTATAATCCAGTATGAGGACCTCAGGCAAATTTCAATGGCGGATCTGCCAGGTTTAATAGAAGGGGCACATATTAATATTGGTTTAGGACATAAGTTCTTAAAACATGTAGAAAGAACAAAATTGTTGCTATTCATTGCTGATGTTGAAGGCTTCAGATTGAGTCCAAATCATACAATGAGAACATGTTTAGAAACAGTTCTATTGCTGAACAAGGAGTTGGAACTATATGATCCGGAATTACTGAATAAACCAGCTATTTTAGCCATTAACAAAATGGATTTGAATGGTGCAGAAGAAATTTTTGGAGAAGTAAAAGAATCACTTACAAATATACATAATATTATTGACAAAATGCCTGAGGAAATACGTCCAGAAAATATAATTTCATTTGAAGATATAATTGGTATATCTGCATTGAAGGGAAGTTCTGTAGAAGAACTGAAACAGCTGCTCAGGAAGAGACTAGATGACTTAGCAGAAGAAAGTAATCCAGATATAATTGAACCTAGTAGATTGTTGAAGAAAAACAGAGCCATTGTCAGAGAGAGAGGGCCACAAATCACATGATATGCTACGAAATTTGAAAGTAAATAATTGTAAATATAATATTAGCAATTGTTCAGTTTTTTTTTTAATAAGCTTGTGTTTTATATTCTGGCAACTAAAAATTATCTATTGGTCAATTTCTTAAGTTACATTTAAGGACTCTATTTCATTATAAAATGCTGATAAGCAAAGAACAAACTCATGTAAGTATTTTCATATATAAAAAAAATAAAACACGCAATTTATACAATTAAAACTTTATTAAAATTCGATTAACATTGCAATTATAAACTAAAAACAATCACAACTACAAACTTGTATTACAAATTGTCTCCTCCCTGTCGCAGAGACAAGCCTTTCTTTATCACAGCAATCAATGTTCACTACTCTTATGCACATAACAATTTACACAAAAGTCACTACAATATAATTACATATATTCACTTTAAAAAATATTTTTATTTAGTGCATCCTGGTAATGGAGTTATGCAAAATTTTTTAAAGCCAAAGTTCATCCAGAGAATATATAAATTTATACATACTTATATATTATTATTTTTGGAACATGCATCATTGTATTTTTACTTATAAAATAAACCTAATCTACATAAATATAAGATCTATATCATATCGAACATAAAATTAAAATTTATAATCTCTGCTTCTCCATCCCAATATTCAAAACATTGTATGCCCTGAATTATATGATATGGAAATCCATAAACAATATTGGTTTATTCTCACTGACCTTTATACATGGACAGGCTGTAAGCTGTGGTATTTTGTGCCTATTTGATTTTCAACATTTTAGCGCTAACTAGTTGTATATTTATTTGTCAGTAACATCAAATTGCATGTTTAAGACGCAATGAAAATTGCCAAGCAACAACCTGTTCATAGATCAGTGAATATGTAATTGTATGATTTAACGTCTTATCAAATACATACATTATTTAACATAAATTAAACTTATAACCTAAATATTATAACAATCAAATAATTAGGCCACACACAATTACAAGTTTCAAATGAAAGTTTCTATGAAAATATTGCTTAGCTTAATAAAGCTTACAACATATGCTGTGAATCTAGATAAACAAAATCTACCAAAACTACAACGGAATCATACTGATTTGACAAATTGAAATATACTGTAGAACATCATTGAGAAATAAAATTTTCTAGGCCTGTGTGGATTTACTTACTCAGTGCAGTTAATCATTAAGACAATACTCAAGACCTTGTATAAAACATCCACACCGATTAAGTCAATATTAAATTATTGACTGGCAGTACGAGTTTGAATTTAATGTTTATAACTTTAAAATAAATATTTTAAAATTTCAGGCAAACTACGTTACATTCCAGAAATCAGAATAATAGGCATTTAAAAAGTATGGCTGTTTTATTTTAGAAGATGTATACAAATAAGTTTACGAATTACAATGTAATCCGTCAACAAAGTGGAAATCTCTAGAAAAATAATTTAAAACATCAAAGCGAGACTAGAAGGTACAGACTACACACTAAATAACTTAAAAAAAAGATGTCGTTGCGATAAAAATTAAACTTAATCCTATTTTATGTTCACACAACAAAAATGACAAAACAAGACTTTTTCAAATATACACACAAATAGTGATTTTTAAGGTTACAAGCAACAAATATATTTTAAGTTGTTTGAACACAAGAGACATTTCTATTAAAAAATAATACTTACCTATGTATTTTAAATATTCTTTTTATATTCGCACATTCAATGGAACTGTAATTTATTGTAAAATTTCGCTTTCGTAAATATTTCAGTCATGTCGATACAAAAAAAATCGGCATTTAATTCGTAACCACATCTGAAAAAAAGAGATTTTTATAATCACATACACTTAGTCACATTATCCAGATTGGTGACTGACATACTATGACGGAGGACCATTTCCTGGTGTCATGAGTGTGTCATAGCGTGTCAGACGCAGTGGCAGTGCGCGCGGCGAGCGCTGTCTCACTCGTCGTAAGTCTCGGCGGCCTCCTTGGCAGTCTCTGCGGGAGGCACGCTGCGCCGCGAGCCCCTCGACCCCGCCGAGCTGGTGGAGCCCGCGGACTCCGCAGACCCGGTGGGGGACGCCGCCCTCACGCGCTCCGGGCTCACGCTGCTGCCTGTGGTACATAGTTAAAGTCATAAAACATTATGTGACAATACGTAAGTCTCACAAATACGTGGAAGTCCTTAGTGTAGGTTTCTTATAGTAGTTGTGTACTGACCGGCACGAGCAGGCAGGGCGCGGTCGGAGCGAGGCTTCTTGCCGTTGGCGGCCTCCTCACGCGGCTCTTCCACCTGCGCCGGACACTCCAGGTGCACCAGGTGGAACACCTGCATACAACATCATCAGTTATAGCGTATTGTGTTATCGCGGTTTGTCCATTTACATCTGGAAGATGATTCACCTCATTGACAGAGTTGTGAGTGCCGACAATACGGATGACGGAGACTGGCCGCGGACTGAAGTAGATCACCTGCCACGACCTGCAATATTACATTATAAATTAGAACAGTTTTTATATCATACCGAGGCAAACGAGAAAGCGCCCATCTGAATACACCGAAAGAGCGAAACGACCACTGTCCATACACATCGACAATAGCCGATGCGACGCTAATCTTTAATGGATGGAGGGGAGCATGTATAAAAGAGGATATTTCCTCTTCTTATACATCCCTTCTTCCCTTAAATCCATTTTCTTTGTACATCGTTTCCTGATAAGATATGTGTGTGTGTGTGCGGCTGTGTGTAGGTGTGACCTGCAGTGGTCGCGCGTGCGGTCGGCGACCATGTCCCAGTGCCAGTAGTTGACGGAGGTCTCGACGTAGTAGGAGTAGTGGCGGTAATCGCAGTCCCACAGCAGCAGGCGCAAGGAGGAGAGCATGTAGGGCTGCGCGAGCTGCACCACGATGGCGCCGGAGCCGAGCTGGTGGCAGGTGTAGCCCTGCTCCCAGTCGTAGTGCTCCGTGTCGCCGTTCAGCAGCGCGTTGCGGCATCGGCTGCGCACAACCAAACATTGTCACACATCACAACATCGGAGATGAGCACATTCTGTTAGATGTAGGTGGATTTTTTGCCAGTGACTTTTTTGTTAATTGTACTTTAAAAATATTAGTGTTTTACAAATTCTCATAAACAGCGGTTTGGTATGGTCTGCAAAAACGGGACTATGTAGTCTTCGCTGGGGACACGGTGACAGACTAACAGGCTGAAAGCGAGAGTATCCCGAGAGAGTAGTGGGGAGGTATGGTGAGGTCAGTTGTCCGGTGGATACCTGATGCCCTCGATGACGACAGCGGCGAGGTCGACAGTGGCGACGTTGTGCGTGGGGCGCACCAGCCCGTTGCAGAGCGGCGGCACGCGCGCAGTGTACAGCGCCTCCAGCGACACCGCGTGGAACACCTAACAACGTAGTTAATAGTTTTCTTTTACTTCGCACGGATGTAGTCGAGGGCGACACCTGGTTATCTAGTTACCTTATCATTCAAATGAATATTGACTGACGTCATATCTCATAAGTAGAAATAAGAATGGGAGAAGAATGGAAAATAATAAAATGTTTGTATACCTGAAATTCGACAAAACATATCTTAACCTTATTAACAGTGTTGCTAGTGCCGACTATCTTGATGTACTGGACGACCCTGGCCTCGAAGTACAGGTTCTGCCAGGATCGGCAGAAGTAGTTGCTGTGGTCGATCACCCGCACCCAGTCCTGCTGGTCCACCGACACCTCGATGTAGTACGCGTACGACCTGCGCATGCGCCTGCACACTTCATCACAATGACCTTTACACATACACTAACATACAAACACTACGCCCTAAAGGAGTAAGCAGATATTATGTACTTCAATTTTATTAATCACTAGTGTTTTTACAACACTGTTCTCGAGCTTCAATCGCAAAAAAATTCACCATGAAAATGATGAAAATATATATATATATATAGCTTAAAACTTACTTTAGTAAGTAAAGATTTTGGAAAATATTTTTTCAGATATTTCGTGCTTGCTAAAACCTCACATTTAAATGACATAGGTAGTAGAGTAGACAGGTAGATGCGTGTTGTGACCTGTGGTCGCGGTCCCAGAGCAGCAGCCGCAGATGGTTGAGGATGGTGGGCGTGGCGAGGCGCACGGTGATGCCGGGGTTGTCGGCCGCCTCGCTGATGGTGTGTCGCGTGTAGCCGCGCTCCATGTCGTAGTTGTCCACGTCTCCGTCCAGCAGCGCCGACCTCATGTCGCCCGACACCACGCGCGCGCCGCGCTTCGCCGTCGCCACGTTCTCCTCCGGCACTGCACAACCCTCTCATAACATACCATACGTGATAAAAGGTATATCCACAACGCCTCAATGGATCTTCGTGAGATTTAACATAGATGCAAATATAGTGTGGCACACAGAGGCCAATAATTAAGCTTTTTCTTAATTCCGCACGACTGGAGTCGCGCGCGACAGCTAGTATTGCAATAAAAATTGTGTCATTTTCTAGCACCTCAGTATTTTAGTTCTAATTGTGTTGAATGTTTAACGAAACGTGTAGCCACATAACATAAGTAGCGATGTTCGCGTGATAACAATAAGACATTGTATGTATATCTGACATAGGAAGCCGCGATGCGGCAGGTCGGTGCTCTTGGTCTGCGTCTTGTCGTGGATGGCGTCCAGCAACATGTCGGGAGTGACGAGCGCCACCGGCCGCACCGCCGTCAGCAGCTCCTCCAGCGACATCAGCGTCAGACGCACGCACTTCAGGATCTTCTCCTGTCGCAACACAACACTTATTGTACTCCCCTCTCTAACGTTCAACACGGGAAGGAAATGCATAAGAAGAATGAAAGTACAAAAATAACCCCTTATCTGTCTATTAACAATATTGTTAAAAAAGGTAAGCATTGCATCTACAATGTTCGAATTTATTGCTAGAAATTATTTTAAAAAAAATTGTGCAGTTTGCCTATGGTGAAAAGAAATCAGATTGAGATTGAAAAGAAATATATTTAAGTATACTCACAACTTGCATCATGCCACTGTCTGACTTGACCCATTGCTGGTTGGCGGTGAACCAGTTGCAGACCGCCTTAAATATGTCCACCTCGGGCGCGAAGAACGAGTCGCGCTCCAGTAGACCTTGCAGCGCTTCCTGCACCACAATACACTAATATAAATAACTAGGTAAAAAAAAAATAGTAGCCTATGTGTGCTTTCAAACTATCTTCGCCATCTATGCCAAATTTCAGCAAGATCCATGGACAGATTCTTGAGATACCTTCTAATAAACATTCTCATTCACATTGATAATATTGGTAAAAAGCAAGATTTTCACATACTCTTCTCTAGATCTATCCTAAAATATACAATGTAAAGGGTCTTAAAGAAAAGATATCCAAAGCATCAGACTATAATAACACCATACTGTTCATACAACATTCCATACATCTCTGCTACTTACAACAGACAGCTGTAGAAAGGAGTCATGCTGCAACACCTCAGTGGCGTTCCTGTCCAGGAAGTTGTAGCAGTAGTCCATCAGAGCCTCCAATCCATACAGTCTATAAAAAATTAAAAAGTTTGACACACCCAAATGCTAAATACTTTTTTCTGTCACTGCTCCTCTCACAGCCTCTTACAGCCATAAAAGTAACATAAAAACCTTCCATAATAATTAGTAAAACTTTTTAAACGAAATTGGTAGTTCCCGAGTTCAATGTGTACAAACAAACAAACTCTTCAAATAATAAGATAGACTATTGCAGTATAGACCTGGCGGCGTCGAGTACTGCACAGACATTCCTGAGCGCGAGCACCTGTCGCAGATAGTCTGAGATAGCAGACTCCAGCTCCTGGAAGTTGAACTGGTGCGCCAAACCCAGCATATCCAGCACTGTGTCCTCACGCAGCAGCGACAGCCCCATGTGCCCTGACACAGTTACACTCACCATTTATTGTGTGATAAAACGTCAAAAGTTTAATCTTAATTCTTGATGTACTTAGAAATCTACAATTTTAAAAGGAAATTGATACTAAACATTAAAATAAAATCAATTATTAATAGTTTAAATCAATCAAATATTCCTCACAAAAGTGTTATTTGTGTGGGTCTTTTTGCCTACAAGTAAACTTTCAAGAGAATTGTTGAATTATTTAACATCTATTTGTCAATTGTAATGTTTTTATTTAATAAGAACAAACTACTTACCGGAATAAACATATCGTAACAATGCTTTAAAGGCCTGGAGAGGTGCTTGCAGTTCTACTTCAGCCTGAGACAATATTTTGTTTTAATTACATACATATTTTGGATACTAGCTACATCTAGTGTTGAATGATAAGCCAATACACTTTTATACCAGTATATAGTAATTTAAACTATTCCTAAGAATATTTATAAATGTTATTTCACCTGGTTGGCTTCTCTCATGCCTCCATACAGCAGAGCTCTGAAGTAATCACTGCTGGCCGCAAGGATCACCTTGTGGGCAGGGATCCTCTGACCCTCTACTATCAGAGTCACATCTGAGTACTCTGAGGATAGGCACAGAGACCCAATATGCTCCGACAGATGGCCTAATAGTGAAGAAAATAAAATGTAAAACACTCTTAGTTACTTAACTTTTATTTTTTGTTTTTCATTTTTATTGTTTATTTTGTCTGCCTCATGCCAATTCAAACACATGATAAATAAATAAAGGATAGTATTAAATTGATTTATAATATTGTATTGGTTTGATTAATTATTTATTTCAAAAAGTATGTAAACAACATAATTGTTTTACAAATAGTTAAATTAAATTTTACTTTATTTTAAAGAAAAAAAGCATACTTATATGTTCAATATCTCCAACCCTGGTGCTGGGGGAGTTGTTCACCGTCATATACTGATGTTGGCTGCTCATCTTTTACTTCCAGCATCGAATGCAGGTCTTCATGTAAAGTTTCAATTTAGACAATGTGACAATCTTATATTTTTGGCAAAAAGTAAAAGAATGCTAATAGTGTAATAATTTATATGACACAACAAAGGTTTATAGGTTTGTAAATAGAAAATATTATAGGATCTTGTAAAGGAAACTCTAAATGTTACTTGGTCTAGATAATAAACTTATACTTTTCATTTAAAACTTCTTAAGTAATTTCGTAATTCTGATTGTTTCTACGACGATTTGAAATTGTTCAATAGGTACATAATGTGACACGTAAAAAGAAATATTTTGCAAATCTTACTATAAAACAATAAGAATAATAAATGATTACTTCTAGACTTATCGAGGAGTATACCGGGTATATATGACGAAAGATTTGTGGTCTCTTTATTATTCGTGTAAATATTAATGCGCAATGACAAAACTTTACAACATCAATATCAAACAATCCACGTACCTGAATATGTGAAATTGATGAAGTGGTATTAGAAATTCAAAGGATAACAATTTACACTGTAACAATAACAAACACAAGTTTATTTTAAAGAATTATAAATAAACACTTGAAAAGGTAAGCAATATCCTTTGAACTGACATTTACATTTGACATTTTGTATTTTTACTGTGTGTTCATTTTAATTTATCAGCTATAGATAGAGGTCTTTCTACCTTTTGGTAACCATAAAATACAAATGCCAACTTCTAACAAATGTTCAAAATTTAATAAATTATTTTTACACTTATAAATAGTTTTATATTAATAGATATATAGGTACATCAAATATTGGACATCAATAAATTCAACAACTTAAATCATTGAAACGCTTTTTACAGTGTGAGAAATAAACAAAGATGTATGGACTCCAAATATTCAATAATAATTTGAGTTTGTTTAGCAGTATTTATAAATCGTTTTGAAATCTTTTTTTCACACACATGTTATAATTTGTTAAAATCTTAACTTTTATTAATGTATCCAAACGGAAAACTAAATAAACGGAAACTCGTAGCGGGAACGTGAACTCTGAACGTAAACTTGTAAATTTGATAGCTATATTATTATTTCCGTTTCGTTATTTCCTGTTTTTCTAATACAAATTGAACATCTGATAAGAAAAAAAAACCGTCTTTTATGTTAATATCCTCACAAACATATTTGTATTATAAGTTCCCAAATTATTACGCAATAAATGCTATAGAGTTTACATACTTTAATACATTTTACATAGCAACAATATGACTATTTATTTAAATTATTTCTTCTAAAGCTTGCATTAATATAAAACTTTGAAAACTGTAGCGTAGTGTATCATTTTAGAAAGCTTTGGACATCAAAATCTTAACAAATAGTTTTATAATTTGTTATGTTATGTATGGTTATGATAATGGTGCGCTCGTCTTTCATTTTTTTAGCTGAATAATCGGGCGCGAAAGCACCGTCACAGAAATGCTCGAATTTCATTGGTTAAAAATTTCGAAAGTACCAACCTAACGAATGGTGTAATAATTTGGCTATGTTGTCAGAATTATTACCAGTTGTGTAGGCAGGTAAATTTTGTCGCTTTGCTGAGTGGAATTTATTTTTCTTTAATGGGTTTTAAGACGAAAATGATATTGTAATGCCTTGAATAATACCAAGAAAATTCTACTTCAACTTCAAAATATTAAATGTAAGTAACAAAGAGCCCTATTAGTGTTTCAAGAACTTTTCTTTTTAAAAGGTTGTGGTCCTGCAAAAGTAGCTGCACAATTGATAGAGTGCGATAGTCGCGAAAGAAAAATGTTCTAATTTTGGTTAATGTAATTGAATAGAAAAGTAATGTAGTTTTTTTAAGATTGTTTTCAAATCGTCAATTAAAACTTTGTCGCTGCGTATTAATAATATTTATCCTGAGTTATGCGCTGAAATTATTTTACTTGACAATATTTAATTTTTAAATGATTTCCAGGTGGTCAATAATGAATTGCAAAAGATAATTTAAACTTCTGTAATGAATTTGTCAATATTTCTGAGGCCGAGAAATGGACAGGCAGCAGACTAGTACACTTCAAAACTTTGACGATCCGAAAACTGATATATTAAAAAAAAGACTATTAAAGACTTCTAACTCAAACGTTAGTGCTGTTTTTTCACAAAACTGTTCGCAGAATAATGTACTGTTGAACACGTTGCGCGTGAGTTTAGCTATTATTTCTCGTAAATTTCAATATGTTGCGCCAACACTAATGTTCTTTTATTTTACAGGCGCCGATCTCGAGCAGCATGATCGTTTCCTCGATGCAGGCGCCACAAAGCTCGATGCCGATCACTCACAACTTAGTAACTCATTCAATAGCCCCTGTGAAGATTCATCCAAATAATTCCCCATATCCTCTGCAGCTGTCCACAGTACATGTGCCAGTGCAGATACCTGGATCTACTTCTAATATAAATGTTCCTGTTCAACTCTCAGCAGCAACAAACTCTATGCCTTTACAAATAACCCCCGTCAGTCTTCCACTACAAGTTTCTGGTACAACCAATGTGCCCGTCCAGTTGCCAGCGGGAGAAACAATAAATGTTCCACTACAGTTACCACCAGTTAGTCAAAATATACAAATAGGTGGACAAGCATTGCCTCCTATGCCACTTTTACAAAACGCACACAGTTCAATATTCCATGTTCACATGGGTTCTAATGCCAGACCCCCAAATATTGATGTGAATTCTGACATGAGTGTGTCAAGTTCTACTCAGCCTTACCTTCCTGATTCAACAATTCAAGTCAAAATGAATAACCAAACATCAGTAGGTCAAGTTGTCTCAAATTC
The DNA here is from genome assembly GCF_000836235.2 of Papilio xuthus. Lineage (NCBI taxonomy): Eukaryota > Metazoa > Arthropoda > Insecta > Lepidoptera > Papilionidae > Papilio > Papilio xuthus. Next base: position 5,217,149 of record NW_013529869.1, read on the forward strand.
TGGTATGGTGCAAATACCAAATACATCCAACAGTTCAATACAATTGTCATTACCAAATCCTGGTAATTCTGGAACAGTGCAGCTTCGAGGTGCACCAAGAAGTGTGCCACATGTTGTGTACATACAGACACCTACTGGATTGAAACCAGTCACTAATACAGAAGTTATAAGCCAAGCCAGTACCAGTGGGAATCCACCACAGATCATAGTAAGGAGACCAGTGAGTATATTTTTCTACACATATTTTTAACAACTGCCTTATATTGTCTATTTAAATATTTTAAATAGGGAGGTAAATGTTATATGTGACTAAAATTAATAATTATAACTTAATTTTAAATTTGTTATTTTCCTTTATCTTTTACAGGAAAAAGAAAAAGAAAAGAAAACATTCTTTCTAAAATTAAACAATTTGTCATATGTCTTATTTTATTAGTAAATGTAACTTTTTCATATCTTAGATCAGTCACTAATATTTGTAAAGTTTGCATATAACAGCACACAGCTACTTTTTGAATTATTTACTTACTAATTTTCTCTCTTACAGGTTGCTAATAATTCAAACATTCATTTGATATCAAATGTAAATAAACCCACAATTGCTCAAATGCCCAAACCAAAGTCATCAATATTGGCACCAGCAAATGCTTCCCAACCAATTGTCATCCAGAAACCAAAAGCAAGTGATAAAATGATGGTCCCAGTGAGCATCGCTCCCGTACCACAAGGCAAACAGGCCATTGCATATTTGGGGCCTGTAAAGAAAAATAATAAAAACATATCAGAAAATCAATCCATCCTAATATCAAGCAATCAACCAGCTCCAAACACAAATAATCAAAAACTCTTCTTAACTCCAATGAATATGCCCAAAATGAATAATGCAAAATTTATTTTACCAGTTACATTGCCAGCCACAATGGCTTCAAAGGGTCCGATTATAAATTTACAAATAGCCAATGGACAGATACAAAATGATCATCAAGGAAACATTACGGTTATGAGAGATACTGCCCCCATGGATACATCTGATATGTCACTTATGTCACCTTTATCAAATGTAGTAAATGGTAAAGACATTACAGTTACTAATTATCAGAGTACACCAGACAAGTCCTGTGCTATATCAATTCAGGGCTCACGAGCTGAGCCTACCGGGGAGCAAGGTGAATATACTTTGTCTATACCTGAAACAAATGCCTCCATGAATGATGATATTTATACTGTATCAATAGAAGATGAAGGTGGACAAGCTCATGAAAAATCCTTTACTTTGGCAATACCAGAGAAAAGTAAAAGCTTATTAAACAAGAATATTATAGATAGGGATATAGGACCACCAGCAGTGGCAGCTCCAGCTATTCTTCGACGCTCGTATTCCGATAATAGTGACAGAAAAGTGTCCAATGCAAGTATGAAAAGACGCATATCCCTGTGTAATGAAAATTTCACAAAGAAACTGACTAAGGAATCCTTTACACAATTAATACAGAAATCAGAAGTACAAGATTCAGAGAACAATGATGATCACCGTGTGCCTTCATTGTTCTGCGACGAGAAGCTGGACAAAGATCTAGATATCAAAATAACTACTGAAGATTCCGATCCTGAAGATGATAAAAATAAAATAAAATTGATCCCCGAGGTAAGCGTTAACATTACGTACGAAAGCTTAGATGAAGATAATTCAAGGAGAGGGCAAGGGAGTAGTGAGCCCACTTCAGAGGAAGATCCTCCAGGTTTGATATGGAATAATGGTGTTGCTCACTTGCAGGGCAGCGGGCTACAGTTTCAAACTAATGAGTTTGGCCTAATTGATTTGATATCTAGCAACAGTAATGGTAAAGAATCGTCTCATAATGGAGCTAAGTATAATTCGCCAATAAAGCAGGACAACGGAAGCGCCGGCAGGGAAAAGAAGCCCACCTCCCCGGAGGATCTGTACCGTTGCGAAGTGTGCGGGTGTCACGGCATGGCGGCGGAGTTCATAACACCAAAGTTCTGCAGTTTGACTTGTCAAGAGGAAATGCGGAAGATTACCCAGAAGAAGAGGGATAAGGAAAGAATTGATAATGCAAAAAAGAGAAATAAAATGAAGAAATTGCTTATGAGAAAACAAGGGGATTCTGATTTAATACAAGATAGTAAAGATAAAGTTTCACTGGGATACGATTCAATGCCGAATGATATTCAAATGACGGAAGTTCCATTGCTTCAAATGACTGAAGATTATGAAGACGAGAAATATCCTTGGATGTGCGGTAAAAACGGATTCTCATGGATGCGTTATTTGGATATATGTAAAGCCAAAGCTGCGCCTGTCAAATTATTCAAAGACCCTTTCCCGTACAACCGAAATGGTTTCAAAGTTGGTATGCGTTTGGAGGCAATAGATCCCCAGCATCCGTCTCTGTTTTGCGTAGTGTCGGTGGCTGAGGTGCAAGGCTACAGGATGCGTCTGCATTTCGACGAGTACCCTGACGTGTATGACTTCTGGGTGAATGCGGACTCTATAAACATATTTCCTCCGGGCTGGTGTGAGAAGAATGGCCGAACCCTGAAGCCTCCAGCTAGCTATACATCCTCTTCCTTCTTTTGGCCTTTATACCTGAAGAAATTAAGGGCTGTTGGCGCACCAAAGCATCTGTTCCCACATGTCGCTACAACGGTGAGTTGTACTTTTTATTTCACTCAATTATATGTGGTCAGGAGCTAATGATAAAGTTGTATACTTCCAAACATACACACAGTTGATAAAAGTTACAATTAATTGAAACTATCGACAATTAATGTGTTTTATATACTAATAACATTAAGTTTATATTATATTACCTTAAGATAAAATTTAATATATGCCAATAAGACAAAATTGCAAATAACAACTCTCATTCCGAAATGAATTTTCACCAGCAGTCGTCCGCGATTTCATATGCACGGGATCAAAAAAAAGATAATATGACCGCATGCTTTTGCTACCTTTCCGTCAAAGTCCCGTCAATATCTGTCCGGTCGTTTCGGACATAATCCTGAACAAACAGATTTACGTACAAACAAAATTAATAAAATTGTTCTTAATTTATAAACAAGTTGAATACATCATGTTCAGGTTTCAAAATTTAGTAGTAAAATAGTGGAAATGTTGTTCATCTTGATATATTGTCGTCAGATGGTGAAACCGAACGGTTTCCGTATCGGCATGAAGCTGGAGGCGGAGGACGTGCAGAACGAGATGGTGTGCGTGGCGAGCGTGGCCGACATGCTGGACAACCGGCTGCTGGTCAGCTTCGACAGCTGGGACCAGGTGTACGACTACTGGGCCGACCCCACCTCCCCCTACATACACCCCGTCGGCTGGGCAGAGGACCACGGGTACACCCTCACGCCGCCCAATGGTCAGTGCATTTAATTTTTATTTTATACTACTTTGGATGGATGGATGTTTGTTATTACGTATCTCCAGAACAGCTAAACGGATCTCGTAGAAATTTGACTCAGATGTTTGATAGTCTGAAAAAACGCATGGGTAATTTGTTAAGTTTTTAAATTCCGTCAGTATTTTCAAAATGTACTTCGACTTTTTCTTAAAAAGTAGATTATAATATGCCCGTATGCATCAGGTATATACCGGAGATAACCTGGAATAAACGCGGAATTGCGGATAGACAAAAATACATAGTATTGTATTTTGCTAGTATGCAGATTTTTTTATTTTATCGCCTTTATCTTTTAAATTTGTTTTCTAGAGTAAAAATTGTTCAAAATTCTGAATGAGAAACATGTTGGAATTTTACGGATTTAGTGATTGTAGATCTACCATGTATGCTACATGGTGTTATAATTTCCCGACCATAACAGTTCGATTTGTTCTTTTTTGATTGCCAAACTAACAAAAATGAAGTTGAATATGTATTGGTTAAGTTCAAGAGTATAGTTTTCTCTTTTTGATAAAAACGTCGATCTTGTCTCGTGCTCAACTGGGTCAAGTGGAGAACAAAATAATAATTTGCGCGACGCCCTTCGGTTTCGTAAAGGATTACGTGTCGGGACATTAAACAAGCAAGAAGTCGGTTAACTTGTTACCTTGATACAGTGCGCGGTCAGGTGGATATATTTCATTGATTTTGTAGAAATTTTACAAAAAGTTTTTTTCATTGATTGAAATTCATATTTAAATTATTTAAATATTTTTTTAAATCCAATAGCATTTCCTTGTCTTATAAGTATAGTCTAGTTTACAAAAGTCTACGGCAAGGATTTTAATGAGTTTTGAGAAAAAAATCCATCCCTATTTTTAATTTATATTTCAATTATTTGGTCACCCTACACCGCACTGGCAACATAAGTTTGTTTGCGTACAAACAGGAATGCGTCTGTTATCAGTGTAGCGACGCCCTCAATTTCCCTTAGCGGTTGCCCACTGTCAATACTCATTACTCAGTGCTTATTTACCTAAATTTATATCAACATGTCGAACAAGTGCACATTTCATTGTTTCTAATCAATTTTTTTTTTATTATTTACCAATATTATTTATCATCTTTTTTTGCTCTCATTATAATTATATTTGTATGAAAAATTATGAGTTTCTTCTGCTATCGTCATCGATATGAACAAAAGATGTACACAATTTTTAACTATTATACATATCTGTTCAAAATAAACGTAGCAGATTCTATCAAAATTTGGTTAATAATATTTTTATAATTATCATGTTAATAATTAATGAACAAAAAAACTTGTTGTACCCTTGCTTTGTACTCGAAACAAAGGAGGTAAATAAAAACATAATTACATTTATTAAAGGTTAATTGTTAATTTATTCTTCACTTGTTAGTCATGTTAAAATATAAAATTTTAACAGTATAAGGCATCGACATTGGCAAACATAACATTTTCATACGTTTTTCGTAGTGTCGTAAGTCCATGGTATTGAAGAGTGCCAGTAAAGTCTATTGAAAAATGCATTTGATTTAATTTTGCATTAATAAACCATTAGAATAGAGACATATTAATTGATTGTTCCAATAAGATTAAACGAGTTGAGAATGTAGACGTCTCAATAAAAAGAAATGAGGTGTATTCGATTTATTTGGAATCGCTCGATATACCTACATTTGTTTACGTCGCGACTTCGCGGCTCGCAACTCGCGGCTCGGCAGTCCGTCGTCGTCTCGCCAGCCGTCGCGTCGTCGGCACGGCCCCGCGGCCCCCGCACTATAAATATTCAACATGTCATATGATATTAATATACTGAATATGTGCAACTTTAAGTTAACGTTTGTCTTACGCTATTAAATAATTTCATACGTATAATGTATTTTTACTTTATTCTGTGTACCGTTATTTTTGTATGTGTGAACGTTAATTGAACGTGTTTTATGTTTTTTTTGTTGATATTTAACTGTTTTATTTTTAATGTGGTCGAAACGATTAATTGTTTACTGTCACTTTTTACCTTTTGAGATCTTTCATAATTTTAATATGATACATTTATTTGAAAACATTAAAAGTTTTATTTTATTTAATTGATTAAATTTATTGTAAAGACTCTTAATTAAACTTGGATGTTTTCTCTACATTTGCGTGTTTAAAAGCAAACATATGGTAAGCTTTTTATAGCTAAATTTTTATTTATTTTTTGACATCGTATACGAATCTGGATATACCGGATTTTAATTTTGCCGACGCGCACCCATTTTTTTTTAATTAGTAGCAATAATAATCACAAATAGCTCTGATTAAATTATAATGAAGCGTTTGTCTTGTTAATCTTTAGCAAATATTAAAAAATATATTTTTTTATATTTTCTACCACTCAAATATTTATACAGCATGTCCCAAAATTCAACGATAAGCCGGTATTGGTGTTTACCAGACCGATAACTGAACCGAAGACGGGGAAAAGTATTAACAAAAATCCAAGTCTTTTTGTTTAAAAATTACATTTACTTTCCTTATAATTTGATCCCCTACACTATATGATCAGACACTGTGGCTATAAATATGAACATATTCCTCCTATTTTTATGCTACTTAACTAACATACGTATAAATTACAGTATACCACCTGGCTATACACCAGAACTGGCATATTGTTTTTGGGACACGCTGTATAATAATTGTATAGTCTATTTGTCGCAGTTATCATAAAACGTAAAATTACGTTGGTATCAAAACAATAAAGAAACATTTAACTATTTTACCAATATGACAATGTAACCAGTTGCTTCCTCTAGAAAGGAGCGTGTTTGTATTGGTATTTCTAAATATAATACATATCAGTTTGCTTTTACCTAATTGCGTTCAACAAAACTATATTATTACAGTTTAAAAACACTGTTATGTAATCAAAACTGATAATAAATGTCATTGCCATTTGTGAAAGTTTCTGCATTTTTATATTCGATATATAATTTAATAACATAAATCTATATTGACATTTAATAATAATAGCGATAAGTTTCCATTATTGTTTACAAGTAAGAGTCAAGAGTAGTTGAATGAATACTAACATTTGTGTGATGTTCCTCAGACTACAAGGAGGTGGAGACGTTCAGGTGGGAGGCATACCTGGCGGAGTCGGGCGCCACGGCCGCGCCCCCCCGCGCGTTCCGCCCCCGACCCCCGCAGGGCTTCAAGCCCGCCATGAAGCTCGAGGTGGTCGACCCTAGGGTAACTATCTACCTGTTGCATTTGTCACCCCTCATCCAAAGCCAGGGCCGTGTCAACGATATTGGACGCTCGAGTGTGAAAATCAATAACATGTATTACTCGTATATATTAAACAGCCTTTATGTTAAATCAGCATTTAAACTTAAACTTGAGTATTTTATTGCTGCGACCGCAGGGAACTGAACTTGATACTTTGATGTGCCACAGTACGCAACAGGCTATCACTGCTGTACATAACAACTCGTAATTAATGAGATTATATTATTGTTCGTGAGTCGATGTATTCAATTTTTGTTTTAAAATTAAATTAAAAAACAATCGTCCCCACCATAACAATTGTGTGAGTGAGGATTTTTACATAATTGATGATCACAATAGTGTGTCAGTGTGGACAGATTGCATGTCATTAATGTGTTATCGATGTCCCGGCTGCGCCCCGCCGCGCTGCACTTGCAGGCACGATTAGTGCAGGTACTGCTGATGCAGCAAAGCGGAGGTTGTTATGGATTTGTTTGTTTAAATAATAAAGTGTACTGTGCGGTCGTACTGTAACAAAGCATCAAGATGTCTATACCGCTATTGCGGGGAACTAGGATGATAAATGGTGTGTGTATGTGTCAGGTGCCATTCCTGATCCGTGTGGCGAGCATCAGCGAGGTGAAGGGACACCAGGTGCGCGTCACCTTCGACGGCTGGCCCGACACGCTCTCGTGCTGGCTGAGCGACGACTCGCCCGACATGCACCCCGTCGGTTGGTGCCTCAAGACCGGGCACCCCCTCGAGCCGCCTCTTAGTAAGTACAACTCCACAGATACAGTATAGTTTCTGATAGAAAATATCGAATCTTTACTAATCCATCCAAAAAAAAATAAAGTAAAAGTATCGGTATCGTGTATAAAGTACTCGATACTGCAAGGTTTCGATACTTTTTCTGTCTGTAAGAGAGTCTGTAGAGCGCACAGTGTAGTGAGGTGTGTTATTGTGTGTGCAGCGGAGGAGGAGCGCGGCGTGAGCGGTCCGTGCGGCGTGGGCGGGTGTCGCGGGCTGGGCTCGGTGCGGGGCGGCGCACACAAGCAGCACGCCGCCGCCTCCGCCTGCCCCTACCGGCCGCGCGCGCCGCTCGACCCGCCCGACAGGCTCACGACACGGTACGTACTTTGCATACACCTATGGCTTCAGATACAAGATAATTTACATCGTTTTTTGTACATTAGCAAGATTATTATTGTCTACTTCAGAGCCAACAACAAGTCCCACAAGGTGCAAGTGCAGAGCGGAACACCCACCAGCGATGCGCCCAAAGAAAAGTACGTTGAAACTTTAGTTACTGATGCTAATGTAAATTATTTTCAAACGTCCACCGAAAAGTTGCCAAATGTGTGTCAAATCTTAACCTGTAGCTTATATTTTGTTAAATTAATTATTTTTTTCTTTGGCGCAGGTTGCCTCGCGGTCGACCACCGAAGCACAAACGCGTTGAAGTTATGAAAAATGAGCATGTAAGTAAAACTAAACGCACAATAACGAACAACAAATTGCTCGTTTGCAATCAATAGGGCAGATGGATAATAACTGAATTTGTTTTTTTTCTCAGTGTTCGGACGAGGAGTCGTCGTCGAGCGCGGCGGGATGCGGCGGCGGCAAGCGGTGGCGGGGCAGCAGTGCGGGCGGTGAGCGGGGCGCGGCGCGGGACGGCAACATGTGGCCGCAGCCGCCGCGTGCGCTGCTCGCTGCGCATATTTCCGAACTTGCGCTCTCGCACGACCCCGTGTCGTGGTCGCAGGTCAGTAACACTTCCACATCGACATGTTCTGTCTTTAAATTAAAAATGAACATGTAAATAAATGTGAATGTTGTGTTGTCAGAGCGAGGTGGAGGCGCTGGTGAGCCGCGTGGCGGGGCGCAGCGCGGGCGCGGCGGCGGCGGGCGCGCGGCTGTCGGGCGCCGAGCTGCTGATGGCGTCGTGCGAGGAGCTGGTGGCGTGCCTGCGCCTACGCCTCGGCCCCGCCGTCAAGGTGTACGCCGCCGTGCGCCAGCTGCGCGACTCGCTCACCTGACCCTCGGTCGCCTGCCACGCCATCACAGTTTTTATGTAAACATTACATAATGACCAGTATGGCGCAACACCTACACTAAGATGGACTGCTCAATTACCTAAAGAACAATTCGGAGTGAAATAATAATAAAATGAAGTTGACTGTTCACCCACCGAATGAGTTTTGTGTTATCCAGAAATGTTATGTGATGGTTTAAGTGTATACTTACAAACTTTGGTTATAGAGAAGAGAAGAACAAATCGGTTATTTTTATTTAAAAGGTTTTTCTGGACATTTATATCAGAAAGTGATGAAGTTGCTTTTGAGAGACTTTATTGTTTTAAATGTTTCAGATTGTTTCTGTGACATGTGCACTTTGATATTATTTTTGGACTGTTGCAAATAGACCAAGTTGACAATGAAATTTATTGTAACAGTGAAGTTGTGAAGTGTATTAAAGACTCGCCGTTGTTTTGTTATGAACTATTTTAAAATAGAGCAAGTGTGCTTAGTAATAAACTGACACATAATTAAATTTGTGATTGACAAACTTTATTGTTGTGAATTTCATCACATTTGGTTAATTGACATTGCAAATTGTATTCCTTGCAAATTTACCTTTAAACACTTTGATAGCAAAATATTAACTTATTGATATAATTTCAAATGGATTTACTTAAATTAATATCTTGTGACTTTAACTATGTTAAAAAAATAACTTATTAGACAATGAAAAGTGATGTACGGAAAGAGACATATCGTGTTACCATTGAAACTTACAAAGTAAATAATTGTGAAGTTTAAATTGTGAAAACGACTGCTTGAAGACTGCATCTGTGCTTACATATTTATATGATATGAAAATATTTTAAATTATGGTAAATTATAGTTAAATTGTGTTGGAATGTATTATATTTTTCATTAATATTTTTACTACAATTAAGAAGTCAATTTGTTGACAATATTTCTAATTTAGGCTGTATTTTATTTGCATAGTACTACGATCAAAATTAGCACAAAAACATAATAATTGTAAGTCAGGTACTGAGGTTGTGATATATGAAAACTTTTTTTTTGTGTCCTTGTCACTAGTTTTTTCTATCTCACCCATTACTTTATTTTAAAAACCAATTTCATGCTTTGACTTTACATATAGACAAACAAGCCTGTTCAGACTTGCATGTGATTGATTATATTTTCTTGTAACATTCAAAGTAAGTCCATATATCCCGTCTACACTTTGGGTGACAGGGAAGGTTAAAATAATATTAGTAAAGATCTTGTTTAGCCAAAGAAGGTGAAATGTATGACTACAATATATATACATGGTTTGTGTAAACATGTATTGGTTAGTTGAGATACCGTTAATAATGTAAATAATTATGAAAAAGTGCAATTTAGTTCATTATGTTTTATGTTAAAGGTATAATGAGGCCAATTTAATTGGAAGGTTTTAGATGTTGTTATTGTTAAATAACAATATCCCCTATGTAAATATTTTCATTATGTTAAACTTCCAGGCGAGTTGTGAATATCAAAGAAATATTAACATAAAAAGATTATTTCTTTTTATTAAGAAAACTATGTTTCATGTTCATTATGTTGTCAATTTTTATTTATTTCATGAAGTATTATAAGTTTTTATTGCATATTCTTCAATTATAAAAATTGTGTCAAATTTAATAGAACAAAAAGTTATTAAATGTGTCTAGGAATTTACTAAACATAGCACAAGGATGCATCCAAAAAGGTATAGTAGTTGTCAGATATCTTGGCGGCCTTTTTCTGATACTCTATGACAAGAACAAAGATAATGTATAGAGATGTTTTAGATTTGTCATTGATTATATATTTTATGGATGTTTACTGATGGCTTATTTGTCCAAAGTTTCGCTTATCGTTTCAAATGTGTTTAATGAATTAATGGTTCAATAAAAACAATAAATATAACTTGAAATTGTGAGCTCTGATATTGTTACGTATTTCATTAAGTATTTTGTAAATAATAAAATGTTTGTATAGGTGACACTATTTTTGCAGTGGCCATGTACAAAACTAGTAATATAGCTTAAGTTTTTACACGTGTTTAGTCGTAAATTGAGTGCCATTCCACAGGCACTACCTATTCTAATCCGTTGTTCAATAATTTAATAAAAACAGGAAAATATAAGAAAATTTTATTTTTAGCCTACTCATATACAAAAGAACTGTATTTAACTGATAAGAAAAAACAAATATCAGTAAGTATTAGCCATGTGAAAATTAGCTCTGAACCGATTCGAAAGATCAGCTCGCATAACGATGAGCCATGATCTGCTTGGTGAATAGCACTTCGAAGCTGGAAACGCAAGTCATAATTATGCAAATACAAATTGTGCTGAGCTGCGAGGTTTTTCCATTTACTAATCTGCATCACACATGTGAGATGATCATCAGGTCATCAATATTACTAGAGTTACACATGTCTAGCAATTATTAATCCGTTCAGTGCCACTACTTGGCCCCTACCCTTTTTACTTTTTAAAATAAAATCCACAGGGATTGACATTAAACATATTTATACTCTGCGCTGGGTTATTGCTATTTGTTTTTATTATCTATTAACTATATATTCTCTATGGTGGTTATCGCATCTATAACCACAGAGCATAAATCTAACTATCGAATTTGATTGAATTTGCAGCATATTTGTATTTTGTTAATTGAATGATAATCAATTTTAGTGCTAAAAGTTTTCTTTAAGCTGGATTTAATATGGCCCTCTGTTGTGCAAGTAAGTTTAATATTTCTCCATACCACGGGGTTAAAAATCGCAGACAAATAATGGTAAAATCATGCCGGGTAAATCTTCAATAGCTTTCTTTAGCTTGTTTTCGTTTTGAATTACTTTAGTTTTAGATATTAACATGTCCTAACCTAATTTATATACAATCTTTAAAGAATCAAATGTTATATGGTTGTAAACAGATATTGTGTTGAATTCAAGAAAAATTCTAACCTAATTTTAATAAATTTTAGTATCAAATGAAGTGCCAGAAGTTCCAGTTGTTTCTCCTTCGTCGGGAGCAGTGTTCGAAAAACGAATCATAGAAAAATATATAATTGAAAATGGCGTGGATCCAATTAGCGGGAAAGAATTAAAAGTGGAAGATCTTATTGAAATTAAAAGTAAGTAGTTTACTTTTGTTTCATTGCTTAATGTGCTGTAAAAGATGTGGGATTAAATTAATATGGATATAAATTTTCCTTTATGTAAGAATTGGTTTCTTTCATTTTGTTTTTAGCCCCACCGATAGTGAAGCCAAAGCCCCCGAGTGCCACATCCATCCCGGCTACATTGAAAAGCATGCAGGACGAGTGGGACGCCCTCATGCTGCACACATTTACACAACGCCAGCAGCTGCAGACTGCTAGGCAGGCAAGTTTACTAAAAATAATTGTTCTCAGTCATGTCAGTGGCAGAAGAATAATTTACAGCTATGAGATATTGTAGACTCACATATGGAATTATTTTATTTAATGCTTTTTTGAAAATTAATTTAATTTCTTATCTGTGTACTACTACACTAAATATCAAGAATACTGTGCCCTTTGCCAGTAGTTTACTTAAAGATAAGGTTAATGATAATCATAAAGTTGCTATAGTTGCCACAGAGCGAATAAATCATAATTATTGCAATAAACTTATATAAAAACGGCTAAACACTCACATATATATATGTGAGTGTTTAGCCGTTTTTATAGTTTGAATAATCAAAATTATTGTTTTTAATGTGATTGATAGGACATTATCAAAGAGTGTAATGATGATATAAATCATGTATACTGCAGGAGCTGAGCCACGCTCTGTACCAGCACGATGCGGCGTGCCGGGTGATTGCGCGCCTCACCAAGGAAGTGACGGCGGCGCGCGAGGCCCTCGCAACGCTCAAGCCACAAGTAGCCGTTGTCGCGCCACAGCCCACGCACACGGTAAATTATACAGATACAATTATTAACAGTGTTTAAACAATTTTGACACAACCTCAGTACTTTTTACACTAGTTATTTCAGGAAACAAAGTACGAAAGGAGATTAATCGGAAAATATAGACTTATGTCAAAAAATATTTCATATCACATTTGCATATTTGTATTTGTTTGAAGGTGGAAACGGGTGCGGCGGGTGCGGCCAGCGCTGGGGGCGGTGCGGCGGCGCTGGGCATGTCGGGCGAGGTGGTGGCGCGGCTGCAGGAGCGTGCCACGGCGCTCACGCAGGAACGCAAGCGGCGCGGTCGCACTGTGCCCGAGGGCCTGCTGCCCCCCGACCAGATACGCGCCTTCCTCACGCTCGCCTCGCATCCCGTGAGTAAACACTCTTACATAAAATAGAGCTCACGTCTCATCTCCTGGATTATATTGATTGACGTTTAAAACTAAGTTCAGATAGTTTTTTTACTGAGAATATTAGAGTATTAGTTTAAAAACATAAAATGTCGACATTGTTTTAGCCTTTTTGAAAACTGACCTATCTGTATGCAATATGAACTATTTAGCGATAAATATTCTGTGATTGCTACAACCTAAGCTAATGAATGAGTTTTTTCTAAGGGTCTGCACTCTGCGAGCGTGCCGGGCATCCTGGCTCTGGACATCAACCCGTCGGACCAAAGCCGGCTGCTGACGGGCGGCAACGACCGCAACGCCACCGTCTTCAACAAGGACACGGAGCAGGTGGTGGCCATCCTCAAGGGGCATACCAAGAAGGTGACGCGAGTCATCTATCATCCCGACGAGGACACAGTCATCACTGCCTCCCCCGACCATACTATACGCGTCTGGAACGTGCCCACGTATGTTTTCCATGGTGTCATTTTCTATTGAAAAATAAGATTAATAACATCTCTTGAAAAATTATTGAGTTGGTTTTGTTGTCCAGATCTCAAACATCTGTAATCCTGCGGTCGCACGACGGGCCGGTGACGGGACTGTCGCTGCACCCCACCGGCGACTACGTGCTGTCCACCTCCACGGACCAGCACTGGGCGTTCTCAGACATCCGCACCGGCGCTTTGCTCACCAAGGTGAGCGACTCCTCCGGCGTCAGCCTCACCACCGCGCAGTTCCACCCCGACGGCCTCATCTTCGGCACGGGAACTGAGAACTCGCAGGTCAAGATTTGGGACCTGAAGGAGCAGAGCAACGTGGCCAACTTCCCCGGGCACGTGGGCCCCGTCACATCCATCTCCTTCTCCGAGAACGGCTACTACCTGGCGACGGCGGCGGAGGACGCTTGCGTCAAGCTGTGGGACTTGCGCAAGCTGAAGAACTTCAAGACGATTCAGCTAGAGGAGGGGTACGTGATCAAGGAGCTGTGCTTCGACCAGAGCGGCACGTACCTGGCCATCGCGGGCAGCGACGTGCGCGTCTACCTCTGCCGCCAGTGGCAGGAGCTAAAGGTGTTCAACGACCACACCGCCTCCGCCACCGGCGTGCGCTTCGGCCGCAACGCGCAGTACCTCGCCTCCACCAGCATGGACCGCACGCTCAAGCTCTACGGCCTCGAGTGATTCTCCGCGTGCAGCGCTCGGTGCGAGGTTCAAGTTATGGGACATTATGACAGTGTGTTGTTGCAACCTAAATATGTTCTTAAATAACTAAAAATCTCATATCACAGTCATTGGTATGATGAGGCACAGAAATATGTATATGCTACAGTTAATATTTTATCAACCCACTTTTCGTCAGAGCTGATTTGGACCAATGTGGCAAAATGTGATGCCAGAGTATATAATTTTAAGTAATATTACTGAACTTTTTTTTTACCCTAGCTTAATATTTTCCTAGCGTAAGTAACCTTTTTAAGAATTAGAATAAAATATTATTTGCAAAGTAATGATAATTCCTTTCTCCTTGACTTTCCCCGTATAATATAAATAAAGGGAAAAAAAACATTTTTTTTAGTATCACTTATAGCCATAGAGAATTGAGATTCACCAAAGATAAAATTGAATACAAACAAAATGTAGTACAATTGTTTATTTTAAATAATTTACATTAAAACATCATTTAAATATATACACATAGATTACATAAGCATATTAACATAAAACTCTATCTACCGAATTAAAAATTAAACGTGGTCTTTTTGCTTGACAAGGAATTGTTGCGAAGTTGGCCCCAGACAGCTGTTCCCGCCAACTCGCAACATAACCTCCAAATATCACAAAACATCCTTCACTATTGTATCATACACTCTTGTACATTAGAACCAAACTAAACCTAATAGAAAATTTACTTTTTTAAACTAACAGGCATAACTTTGTAGCCACATAATTTATAGTAAAACCATGATTCCGAATAATGTCACTACGACTTTCATTGTGGCATTGGATATGTTAACTCATTCATAAATCGATGGCTCTTACGTAAGTTATAGTATATTTGAAACGAAAAATTGAAAATTATTTAGTACAGAAAATATGACAACATAATTAGATAGCACAAAAAAATTAACAAGGGGAAAAGGCATTTTCCTTTTAATAAAAAAAGTCAAGTAAAAGAGTGCTGGGAAAAATTATTTTTTAAACATAACCATTATGTTAATACATACTATTTTACATAATATAGTGAATGTGTGCCTAGTTCTTAGCACAGCAACAAAGTATTTGTTTTTGTTGTTTACTTGAATTTCTTCTCGAATACATACATATTATACAACATTCAAGCTCTCTTCTGGCATATGTAGACAGATAAAGCCTCCAATAAATATCAAAGAATAAAGTTTTTTTCGTTTAAAAAAGAATGAAAAAATGTGATGAATTTAACTTATATGTTGTTTTGAAGTGGTAATTTTGTTAGCTTTTCGCGACATTGAGTTTTCTATGTTTATTTTGTTTTCAAACATATTTTTATTATGTGCATTGAACACATAGGACAATAGAGGGAACGGCTTCGGCATTTGGACAGTATTGCAAACTATAAAATGCAATTTGTATTGTTACACCATAAACCTAGCGCATGTAAACATGTCACGATGTTCAAAATAACATTTAGGAATCAATCAAGTGATGTATAGGAAGAAGAGGCCTCGGGGGCGAGGCGGGCGGGAGTGGGGGCGGGGGCGGGGCGCGCGGGTCATGCGAATATCA
>NW_013529869.1:5233037-5259578 GCF_000836235.2 Papilio xuthus
AATATCAAATTTTGCCTTGTCACAATATATATAATACTAGATTGGCGCAGTATTCTAGTATGTTTGCCGTAATATGTAAGTTTACCGGTTCGAATCTCAGGCTACTTTTTTTTCATTTTATCAATCACTGGGTTATTTTTTCATAACCAGTAAAAATTTGTTAATGTAAATTTTGCTCGACAATTTCAATTATCTACATATGTGTGCGCGCCCACGCACACTGGAATGTTTATTGCAATCGACCAAAAATTTGATGTTGTTTGGATATTGACATTCAGTTTTTTTTCTTTGTTTCTTAAATATAATCAGTATCAGTAAAAGGTAAAAGTAAAAGTGTTATTTTTACCGGTACAATGCATCGCTTTATCTCCTTCATTTTTGTTTGAAATAGAAAAGTACTTTAACGGTCAAACTCATTAGTCCAAGGCAATATCAAAAAGTACCTAATAACTACGGCGATAGAGTTTAATTACATGTGCTTCGATATTAAAATTAAAAAGTTTAAATATCAAAAAAAAATAGTGGCTTGGGATTTGAACCGCCGACCTTACGTACCAACGGCGGAGAACGGTAAGGCCACGAGACCAAACTAGCATATATGATGACAAACTTAAATTTGTTGTTGGTTTTATCTACCTAATATCTGTCATCCGCGTCGAACACTTTTAGTAAATTTTGAAAAATGGTTTGATGCAAAGTGTCAAATGAATGTAACAGAAGTAGTTTATTCCAAATTGTATCACAAGTATATAGAGATAGAGTTCAATTTTGTCAAATGTACCGATATTTTTGCGCACCTTGACTGCTTCGTTACTTATGACGCTGTGGCTGCTACGATATATATGAGCATCTTGCATGTACTCATATATTTGACGCTGTGTATGCACCGATGTATTTGAGCAGGGTGAATGTATCTATTATTTTGAGGACTTTTGTTGTACCGATATAATTGAATACTTTTGGTGTACCTATATATTTGCATATCTTGTCTGTGACGATCTATATGACGCTGACTGTACTTCCAGTCTATGTTCTACATTTGTACCAAATTTCATCTATATCCGACGAGCCGTACATAATTTTTGCATTTATAATATAAGTAAGAAATAAGATAATCAAGATGGCTGACAACATTTTGTCGACAGGTGAGATCTTGCTCGACTTATACCGAATACCGTTGCGCTATTGTTCGTATCGAAAAATTGTGCTCAGGTTGGTATAATTTCAAGGTTAATGTTATTCAAGTTATTTTTCATTATATAGTTGCATTATAAGCGATAAAAATGCAACACAGACTTTAGCCGGAACAATCGCGATGTTCGGCACAGAGCGAGGTTGTATCATGCGAGTAATTCGTCTGCTAAAATATCGAGTGCGGCAACAATGCCTTCGCTTTGCCGAATGTGTGATGAATACACAGTTGTTGTTTGTGAAAATAAAACACAAGTACTCGAGCAAAGGTATGCGAGGTACATGTAAATGTCCCTCAAGTTGCCTACGAATTCTTTAATGTCAGTGAGTCGTGTTGAAAACACGTTATTTTTATTATGCGGCGCCATTTTTTTTGTGTCTGATAAAATGGAAACTCATTTCTTAGTCATAATTCCTATAAAACATTGCATGTATACCTTCTCTAACAATTCTTGTTCTTAAAATGAATTTGATTTTATAAATACGTAGTATAGAGTTTGAACCCACAAGCTGCAAAGCATTCGTGAGCTACCGTTACTCTAAATTAGAATAATTTCGCGATTTGCAGATATTTTATTACTTTAAACTATTGAGACTAAAAAGCTATATTTATGTGCAACATGTTTACGAGACGATGTGGCAACGGTATATTTTTCGTACCGGTTCCCGCAGCGACGCACTGCGCATGTAGCGCACACAAAAAAATGGAATAAACTTTACATCAAGTTATTTATTTATAACTGAACTGGTTATTGTTGATGCCAAGATATAAACATTATAATTTATTAATAGAAGAAATTATTATTGACAAGTAAGTAAACCAAATCGAACTAAACTATATATATTAGGTGTCCACGAGAGTCCCATTCTACGAGTTATTTCACTCTTCGTCATCTGTATGTTTAACAATTAGGCAACGCATCTGTAAACTTTTAATTTATTGCGGATTTCTTTGAACAAAGTCGTCGATTTAAGGTCACCTATCACTTGTTTGTTTGCTAAGGTCTACTATAAGAAAATAGCGGTGCATATTTAAAGCCTTGTATTGTTAGCAATGTAAGAACAGACCTGGGCTGGGGCGCGGGTCGCCAAAGTTGAATGTGGAAGTGAAGACGCCGAATGGGAAGGCGCCGATGCCGAAGGACATGTGGAAGCCCTCTCCGAAGCCGAAGCCCGGGAAGCCGCCCGCGCTCTCGGGCTCCGAGCGCTGCCCGGCCGGCCGCGGCGGCACCTGCACAATGCACACAGCACAAATAACATACTAAGCTATTATGGTATTACTAATAACTGTATCCGACAAATACAATGAGCTGTGCAAATGTTATGCTCGTATTAGCAAAAGAAGTATCCCAGGACCGAGTTAAATGAGAACCTGTAATCTGTGTATTTTTTTGTTAACCCATAAAAAAATAAAGCCTAAAGATGTGGAATTTGTCAGACTTTGCCGCAGATGCGCAGACTTACGTCATATTGCTTTTATAAGATAGCACACTTCATGATAAACAATTTAATTTACGATAAGGTATCAAGGTTACTATAAATACTCAAATTTCTACCAGCCAAATCAATGGTACAATTTAATTTTTCTTGTATTCAGAACTCTTGGCGGTTCTTAACTTCGCGCGAGCCGCTGCGCAAAACACAATCTTAGGTGCAACGGAGGGCACTGCGCATCGCGCCGATGACCTTGGGTCGCCAAGATATATGGAAAGATTTCATATTTTTAATTGTTTACAAAAGCAAAACATTTTAAGACCAATTAACTATGTATTCTTGAATAAAAACATAGATAAAACACATCGCATGTTTGTAATTTATTAAAACTGAAGTGAATCATCCACATGTATATTCAGTGGCCATTTATATTTGAGATTTAATTCAATATTCAGGTGTTAAGTATGATGAATACATAAACAGTGTAAACAATCAAAATGTCCATAATCCATAAACAATGTCATTACACCTGGCATTCATAAAAAGACAATAGAATATGTTAATATATTGGTTTACTAGCAAAGGGCGAGAGATCATTGAACTGATGAGGTCAACACAGGGGAAAAATGTTATATTATGTTCCTGCCTCCCTGATAACATAGCTGACTAATAAACTGTCTCCACTAATTGCTAATACAAACTGCAAATAATTATCATCAAAGAAATACTGAACCACCCGAGTAATTGTATGCCTCTCTATTGTAATGTAAAAAAATTATTATCATTATATAAAAAGGTTTTTGTATGATTTCAAACCAATTTATTTATACCAGATTTATTGTTCTCATACATAAACATTGTGAGTCGACCTCTTGCAGATAACAGAACATCAATATACATTTTTTTATGTTTAATATAAAAAAAACAAAGGTTTGTCCTTACAATGCCCTTGTAAAGTGAGAATAAACAGGCATTTTTCATTGGGTGTTGTATACCTAACTTATTAATACTGTTTGTCACTTGTTATGCAAATAAAAGGTGACCTAGCTTTTAAGGTCTGCACTATCATTATTACTAAATCATTGGTCAGTTCAATTATAAATTAAGCAGTCACTAAGTGTCAATTTATTATACTAAAACTACATTAAGAATCAATTTAAGTAACAATTTAAAGACTCTAAGTTTTCATTTGTTAGTGTATAATTAATAGGTTCAACCTTATTTCTAGGGTCCTCCTGCTTGGTGTTCCCTCGGCCATAAAGGGGTATGACTTTATCCCTGCTGATTGCAGCCTTGCACACGGGGCACACTTGCCGGCTTGGCCGTGTCTCCAGCCACTGGTGCAGGCAGGGCCAGCTGCAATAAATAGTTATTATGACACAGGCTTCTTGATGGATCTACCAACGATGATATTGTTTTACAATTCCTCAGATGTTTCAAGAAGTTCTAATAATTTATTACTATGACCATACATGTTAAAAAGTGTGAAAATGCCTTATTTTACACCCATACATTCACTTCTTCCCATAATTTTCTAATAAGGTAATGGTGGAAAGGGGAAAAGGTCTAGATTTAGACTCTATAATGACAACAGTATTGGGTGTGTGTGGCAATACATCATATAATAAGGGTAAATGCAGGTAACATAATAATTAAATACAGCGCTATCTACAATATTGTTGAACATATTGATAGCATTGTTCTTTGGAGCAAAAAAGACTTAAAAGTCTCATCATTGTGTTTAAGTGTGAGGTCATTTAAATGGAGTTTAACTGTAATTAAGCATGTTGGATCAAGACATCTAATAATAGAATAAAATTGTAATTTACTATTATCAATTTTTTTTGTATACAACAGACATCTGCAAAGTGGAGCCAAACTGGAAATAGTCTTTACATGGCCAACATTTTTGTATTTTATGATAAACTAAGGCAAAAATCATGTAACTCAAGCAATGTTTAGTGACCAATGCTTCATACTTATCATCATTAATCTTCATTTCATAACAAAAAGATTCATTGATATGTGACCAACTCTTGGGTGAGGTACGAAAAATGATAAGGCGATGGGGCAAAACAAACATTTATAACTTTGTTTGAAATTGAACAAGTGTTAAAGGTAACCAGATTGTATGTGTGTTATGAACTTTGTAAGTATTGATCATGTTTTTTTTTAACACTTAATTAACTTCGTACCAAAATAAGTGTCCACACATGCTGACTACGGCATCCCGAGCTGTATCGAGGCAGATGTTGCACTCCAGCATTCGCTCATCACGTTTGTCATCCTCGCTGCCATCTCCGCCGGGAGCTGACGCACTGGCCTGCGCTTCACTTGTCTCAGCCATTTCAACAAACAATTTGAACTGCTTATTGCGTCACACAATTATTATATACGGCACTAACAAATCACAATTTTAGGTATCCCTGTAATGTTAAGTGATTGTGTAAACGCACTGTGCTAAAATTTTGTTTAGTCTTTGCAACAATCACTGTAAGCACTAGAATTTACTACAAAAATTTAACTGTAAAACAAACTAAAACTAATTATTGAATTAACTCAAAAACAACTGGATCACATCCCCTTTCACGTATTTTAATTGCGACTTGACGCCTATCCCCCTATCTGTCAATATTACCGTAGATTATAGAATAGTGCCGAATCATCGCAAATCGCATTCGCATTTCTAGCCACGTTGCAAAATACATATTTTTTTTGTAGATATTCCCAATTCATATCATTTACTTATATTGACCAAACGTACATCATTTTTGTTCGGATGCCTTAAATGTATATGACAACATAAAAGAATTACAATACAAATCGTATTACTCTTTGACTCTTCGGTTTAGTTTATGTTTGTTCCTTGTTCATCTCTGGTTGCAAGCAAAAAGCAAGTTCACTTTCATCTTTCATCTGTGGCTAAAAAAAAACAATCTGTCTGTTTGGTTTTATTAAGTGGTTTTGCGTTTCCATTTTTGTAAACCTTATTAAAAGTTCACATAAACATATATAAGTGATAAATGTGCATATAATTCCTAGGACATAATTTGCCACATTCTACTGAGACCCATTTTGAATAGGATGGGCATTAAAATATGTGGAAAAACAACTGTGACGTCACGTACTCTCAGCTGAAGACTAGGTCTTTTTAACGTTAACTTGTAGTGATAAAATAGCAATATGGGTGGTGCCGTGAGCTCGGGACGTAATAACAATGAGTTGGTGGACAATCTGATGGAAGCGAGTTACATCCGGACACCAGAAGTGGAACGCGTGTTCAGAGCTGTTGATAGAGGAAATTATATGCTTCCTGGTGATAGAGACAGGGCTTATAGGGATATTGCTTGGCGAAATGGATTTTTACATTTGTCTTCGCCCTGTATATACAGGTATGTCATTGTCGTGGTCCAATCACATATGTCCTTACAAAGGAACTGGAAGCTTACCAAGTCTTGGGTGACTAGGACATAGTTAATCACGATAGCCCACTGCGAGTTGGTAGATTTCACACATAACTTTTAATTACTTCGTCGATATATGCAGGTTGCATCACAGTGTTTTCCTTTATGGTGAAAACACTAGATTAATGTAGGTATGAAATTCGAAAATAGAAAAAAATTGGTGTTTTAATCAGGGGGTAAACATTTCCATCTGGAATTGTCAATCACTTAACAACAGCACTCTCTGTTTTAGGAAGAGTCCTTAGATTTGCTTTATTGTCAATCAGCCAGAAAATCTGCAAATTGTAACTGAAGTTATACAAAGAATTGTTTATGTAATTGTGAATGTCAACATCCATGGTGAAGAAAACTTCATTTTTCATTGTAAATTTTTTCAATCATAATAGATTTATTACAATGTATTTATTTACATGTTGGGTAAAAAACATTGGCACCAAGATATAGTTTACTGTATAATTGTTTTTATAATGACCACATCTCTCCAACAGTGAAGTTATGGAGGGACTGGAATTTAAAGCCGGACAGTCATTCCTGAACATTGGTTCTGGCACCGGGTACCTGAGCACCATGGTTGGGCTGGTGCTAGGTTCCGGAGGCATCAGCCACGGGGTCGAAATATATCCCAAGGTTCTGGACTATGCAGTCATGATGCAAAAAAGATTCATTGAAAGATCATCTTCTTTAGATGATTTTGACTTCTGTGAACCAAAATTTTTCCATGGTGAGTATTAGTAGCATAAGTAATATAGCATGATGTAAAAAACTTTTTTGATGACTGGCAATTAGTTTAATGAAGTCAATAATTTGTTGAAATAGAACAAATTAATGAGAAAGAGAATTGTAGGGTGTGCCGTTCCATTTGGAAATTGTGAGAAATGGAGTTGTTTATAGACATGTGTTGTTGTGATAAAGTAGTGGTTATATGAGATATAAATAAATAGATCATTTTGTGGTTAGGCAATGGGCTGTGCCTGGCCCCGCTGCCCGCCGCATATGATCGCGTCTACTGCGGTGCCGCCTGCCCCGAAGAGTATGCCCTCTACTTGAAGCAGCTCATAAGGGTAATGTTTTGTTAAAACCTATGTATTTTGAACTTACTAGAAATTATAACTGTTTATTTTAGATATGTAGATGTTGAATGAAACGGGTATAAAATATTGTATACATTCCAGGATTGTATCTTGTTCAGTCATAAGATGAGCTATTGTCTTCTTCTTGTGAATAGCACCATGTGTTGAGTGCTTTTTAAAACAAACATTTTAAAATGTTCATTTTTAACTAAAATACTATGATTTTTATATAAAATACTTTATTATTTTAGAATAAAGTGAAAAAACTTAAAAATTGATTTAGGTACGTGAAAAGTGATGTCGAGTGAAATTCAAACTAGTTTAACACCAACATAGAAGTTATGTTTCAATAACACTACGACATTGCAGGAAGAAGTGAATTAAATGAAACCTCATTTTTCAAAATCGGTTTTAGGCTCTAGGCCGGCACAATGGAATTTACATACGTACAAACATAAAAACGAACGAAAAAATGGGGGAAAAAAATTATGTCATCTTTCTAAATTGTAACCAGAAATGCACTTCGAATGCGAAAAACGTAATAACGAATTGTATTTTTTCCATTTTCCGTGTAACGCTTGGTTTTGGCGGGAGGTGAATGAGAGATTTGTGCCAAGATCGGGGGCATCCTGGTGATGCCGCTGAACGATACGCTGGTGCAAGTGCGGCGGCTGGGCGCTCGCGAGTGGGCCACCCGCAGCCTGCTCAACGTCTCCTTCGCGCCGCTGCAGCTGCCCAACGAGGACGACGCCGCCCACGCCCGACAGACGGTCACGCTAGGTATAACCGAGTTCGGTGCTAATTAATGTTATAAAAATTAAGGATTTTTGAAGGTTCCGTTTTCGCAACATAAATGTATAATGCAATGGTTGCAGAAGAGCAGGCGCCGCCCGCGCTGCAGGTACTGTCGCGCGGCGCTATCCGGCGCGCGCTGCACCGCGGCGTGCTGAGCCGCCACCCCGAGCTGCGCGAGGAGGTGCGCATGCCGCCGCTCCGCCGCCCGCGCATCGCCCGACACGCACGCCGCTGCCCGCGACGCTTATGCATACCTATTCGCGAGGATCGCGTGCGTGAGTCTCACTTTACTGTAGCGCCCCGTCCTCTCCGCTCTCGCTCTCCCTCTCGCTCTCGCTCTCGCAGCGACCCTCCTCGATTGTAATCCTAATACTGTGTCACAGATAACTTTAACGCGCTTCACGACCTGGGACGCGAGGATGGCGCCAACGAAATGAACGCCCTGCTCAGTCTCGTGCTCAGCATGGGCGAGAACCGGGTGGCCGGCGCGCTGCGCTTCGACCCCGTCTCCGACAACTCGAACTCCGCCTCCTCCACCGACGACAGCACCGAGTCGGAGTCGGAGTGGGAGCCCGCCGCCGAAAACTCTCGCGCCCCGCAAAATAGAATACGGGTAGGCTCTCGGAATTCCATCGGGAACGCGGGAGCGCCGAGGGGGCGACGGGACGCCTCGTCCCAGTTCCCCGTAGACGTAGAGTTTTACGACGACGTGGCGGATGTAGGCGAGACCCCGCCTACGCCGCCGCCCCGTCCCGCCGCCCGCCAAACGCCCGCCGACGTCGACCTCCACTTGGAGGACGCGGAGCATCAGCGAGGCCTGTCCGCCTCCGACATGAAGTGGGAGGAATCGCGCACGGCGAGTCGCCGCGAGCCTTCCAGCGACGATGACACCGAGTCCGCCTCCAAGGGCTCCGAGGAGAAGCGACAGAAGCTGGACAGCGGCATCGGCGAGGGCAACTCCCCCTCCAGCTCCTCGCAGGGGAAAACCGAGCGCAGCGCCGCCTCCGACACCGGGGAGGCCTCCGACGACACCGAGCCTCCGCTCGCAGACGGTTAGCACTATTTTATTTTTTCACAGAACAGTCCTCTACAATTAAAATAATTTTCTATTTATAGAAGGGGTAAACGAGGCGGTCGCCTAATGTTTTACATTCTTCTAAACCCTTGGACGTCAGCATCACCAGATACGTTCTAAAAAGACCCCAAATTGAAACCGTTTTTGATTTGTTCCATTATGCGAAAACTTTAGACAGTATATATGTCATATACATCACTCCCACGCGAGTTCTATTCTGACCGTTAGTGGCGTGTCGACCAGGTCGTCGCCGTCAGAAGCGGCTGCGCACGCTGGCGCCCTCATCCTCCACGGAGGAGGAGTCCTCGGAGTTTGAGGGCGAGCTGCGGCGGCGGGCGGCGCGCAGAGCGGGCGGAGTGGCCGCAGAGGGCGCGGCGAGCGATGTGCGCCGCCACCGCCGCGCTCGTCTGCTGCGCCACGCCATCAACAACCTGCCGCTGCCACAGCAGCTCAAGATCTACGTCAACTGGGGCCGCGCTCTGCCCGTCTAGACTGCCCGCCCCCACCGCCGCCCCCCACTCGCCCACAACACGCCCACAACACGCCCCCAACACGCCCCAACACACCCCACTCGCCGAGTCACAAACATCTGTACGATGAAAAACTTAGTTCTAGAAAGCAAAAAATAATAGAAAAGAAAGTGCATAAACATTGTAGACCACAGTGTGGGTACTAAAAACTATAACATCTAGTTGTATTATAACATTGGAATATGTTCTCAAACACGTCATATCATCAATGGCGAGCCGAAAAACAATGGAACCGGACCCTGAAGTAACTGTAATTTGCAATGTATCATAAGATTGGCCGCTACGACAAACTCAAAGTTACCTATTCCGCTATTATTAGGAACTGTAGCCATGACAAATAATAACTAAATAAACCAGTACTTTGAATTAAAACTGTAATAACGCAATTTGCGTGCAGGGATCACCAACAATATAGCAAGACTAAGGCGTGAGGTAATTAAAAACCATAATATGTAAATTTTAATGATGCTTTTATAGAATTTAACTGCCATACGTAGGATGTTAGAGTTAGCAAATAAAATATTTAAGAAATCATGGAAGTGAGCTTTTCGAGAAATGTTCATAGATACCAAATGGAATTGTACCATCTCTGCCTACCCCTCTGAGTCAACTTTGTGAGGTTATGTTACAGAGTTGCAAAATAATAATGTAAGCTAAAATTTTAAAAGAAAAGATATAATATTATATAGTGTAAAAAGGTTTGTTGCACCTGACTAACATTCATTAGTTTGCATTGATATCACTCTCAGCAAATATTAAACTTGATCAAATATTATTATCAATTAATTCTGAAAGTTATATTAAATGTAAATATTATCTATAAATATATAAAATGTTTAAGGTTTGTTACGATTTATTATATTTGATATAGCGAAGAGGAATCAATAATATAGATATGAAAAGTTTTAAGACATTATTGTTTCATTATTGAGTCAATAAAGTGAGACAAGAGTACAGTACAGCAGCCGAATGTGCCTGTTTTAAAGCAATAATTATGTCTTTTTATTATTTTACTTACCAAATAGATGTATTTACCTTATAAATTTAGATTAGTCACAAAAAGAACAGAAGATGAAGGTCCCCGTAACTGAAGAGTATGTATGGATGTGAAGAGACAGAGGTGTGCCAGCTTTGTGGTGAATTGGTAATCTCTGGCTATGTTTGCAGTACGGGTTTGAATATGTTTAAATGGTTGATATAGATATTAAATAGTTAGTGTGGGTATCCACTGCCCGAATACCTGTTATAAATTATATTGAATGAGTGGAAAGATATTTTTGTATGAGTGTTTGAGCAGTGTAAATCTACGGTTATTTAGTTAGATATTGCTAATGTTTGTCCGGCAGACAGCATAGCGATTGAAAAGGTTACTTTTAGTAAGACTGATTGTCTCTATTGTTTTAATATCGTAGAGTTTATAAATTTCTTTTCTTGTTTCATATGTAAGGCCATAAAATGTAGAGTGGAATTGTGTAATTTTTTTTTTTTTGGAATATTGATAAAAACATGAATTTTCTTAAACCATTTTAAAAATATTTTTTGATTTGTTTCGGACAATATTTTGGAACACATGGATTTTGTTCTGCGAACTGATGAATGAATTATATTGTGACAGTTTTATTGTATGTTTACAGATTACAGTTAAAATTATTTGTGTTGTTAAGCAATTTTATGCAAATGTATAAGATTTACCACTAAATATGTCTGTGAACAGACAAGAATTGGTGCTGTGCAGGACTTTGTAAGTGTTAGCGCGAAACATAGTCAGGGTGTACTTCAAGATGTTAAGGACCCATCCCCTCCCCTTTTTTATCTTATTATATTGTAATCATTACACGTTCCGTTATTCCTGTAAATATTATAAAATGTAATTTGTTTTGTTGCTAATAAATATCCAACTTTATTATGGAATGCTGTTTTATTTGACATTTCAACAATGACAAATGGAAATACCATGAACATTATTAATGTGTGCAAAAGAAAAAAATAAAACAACTGACATTTTTGTTGGAAATTATTTAATTTCTTAATATAAATAAAGTTTACATACAGGTGAGTATTTAACGGTGGGCCTTATCATTAATAAAGATATGTACAGAAATTCTCTTAATATTTTAACAAGTGATGGAATGTTTATTACTGGCAATGAGTATCGACAATCGAGGAATCCTTCCGTGTCCTTACAGTCACAATTATTTAAACCGGAGGTAGCTAACTTATATAATACATTTTAAATATTTGGGGCAAGATTTTGTACACCTTTTGCAACGATAACACATCAGAAGAGTCCCAATGACATCGAGAATGAGATGTACTCAACTTTTGTTCCTATTTCACATAGGCAGACATAAATTCCTTGAGAGTTTATCGTTTTAATTGAATTTATTACAACTGACAAATATAAAAAGATAATGTGATTCAATTTCTATGGTCCATTGTTACGAAATCTATGTGGAGCGAGGCGCTAGCACCACTTGCCCGCGTGCGCGAGGCCGTTATGTCGTGGCGGCGCGGAGCCGGGTGCGTGCATGGACTGCGGGTACAGGTCGTCGGCGGCTGGCGCCTCGCATGCGCTTAACCCGTGAAGAAGCTTGCGCTGCGGGCGCGGCGTGGCGCGCGACGGGTCCCGGATCTTCTCGCGAGCCCACCGGTCCGCCGCGTACGTTCGCTTCACGGGCCGCTTGTGTGGCGAGTCCGGCCCGCCGTCGCCGGTGCGCGTCTCCGAGGGTGGCCTGCTCGGAGTCTCGGACTCGCTACCGTTGAGAATGGAGTGCGCGCTGCGTGCCTTGTGCAGCGAGAGGCGCAGCGGCTTGCGCGGCGGCGTCGGCCGCGACCTGCCGTCCTCGCGCCTCTCCTCTCCCCGCTTGTTGTGGCTCGTCCGCGTCGAGCAGCTCTCCGATCCATAGTCCAGTCTCGGCGAGCTGCTGTACATATCCCCGTTCGGAAAATCGGAGCACTCCGACTCGAACTCCGAGGATTTTGCGCTTCGGCAGTGTACTTTCGATGACCTACGACTAGACTTGTGCGCGTTCTCGAGTACCTTGCCGTCGATCCGGTGGTACGTATAATGCCTGTCCGACTCGAGCTGAATATCTTCGGAGCTGTCGTTCTTTTTCATTTTGCGCAGCCGCTGCGATTTTTTCAGCTGTTCTATGATGGATAGAGTTTTTCTCTCCGCCCAGTTAGTCTTCTTTATGCTTTCTTCTATTCTGTCGGCAGCCTTTTTGATCTCGTAATGTTTCGGTTCGCAGGAGCGACCGGTCGAATGCGAGTCTTTGCCGTCTAAGTCGCTGTCGGATCTGAAACGGTCCTCGGTCTGCGATTTATTGAATCTTTCGTTTTTCATTCGCTGCTTCTCCATGTGTCTTTGGTTTCGTTCGATCATGCGAATGGCTGCGTCGGTCTCTGCGCCGTAGTCGACGGCGGCGTGTATGCAATGGTGCGAGATGGAGTGTCGGACGCGGCCCGTGCGAGACTCTGGTCCGTGCGAGCTATGTGCGCGACGCTGCGGCGCGGGCGAGGCGCGCGGCGAGACGGCGGCACGCGAAGAGGCGCCCGAGGCGTTGGAACGCGGCCGCAGTACGGGGAGGTCGACCTCGGAGGCGTCCAGACCGGGTAGCTTGGCCACGATGGCCGTGATGTCGGGACCCTTCTGGAACACCTGCACCTCGGACTTTGGGCTCGGCCTGCTCGGCTGCTGTGGCTCCGTCGTTATGTTGATGTTCGTCACGTTTTTCTTCGTCTTGTTGACTGTGATGCAGCTTTCGCTACTGCTCACCGGGTGCAACTGTAAAATTGTTTGTTTATTAATGAATTAGATATAATTGGATATACGTGTATGAGCCTTTGAGATATTGTTTGATAAATTGATTTATAAAAAATAGAATTGTTGAGCGCACCTGCGCGTGCCTGGAGAGCAGCTCGGCTACCTGATCCTCGAGATAGGAGATTCGGTGCGTGAGGCGCGTGTTATCGGCTCGCAGACCCTCCTTGGCGCGCTCCGCCTGCTCTGCCGCCGTCCGTAGCGCGCCCAACTCCGACCGCAGTGCCGCCGCTTCGCTCTTTGTTTATGATACCACCGTTTAAAGAGGACTCGATATAAAAATATTATATCTGTAAGTTAAAATGAGAAGTACTGACATGTGTGAATGTGTTGGACGGCGGTGGACCGTGTGGGGAGTGTAGGGGGTGCGCAGGGCGCTGGTCGCGCAGCAGCAGGAGGCGCGCGGGGCGGGCGGCGGACAGCGCGCGCTGCAGCTCCTCCTCACTGCTGCAGCTCACCATCGACGTGCCGTTAACTTCTATTAACCTACACGAAATATAAAACAATATTTTATTTAGCGGTAACGATTCCGTATGGAATCTTTGAATGATTATGGAAGTATCTTAATTTGTCCCTATCACCACTTTGGTTTCATGAATCGTTATATTTTTTTTGTAATAAATACGTACTAAGGCTGACCAAATAAATAACTTGTTCAGGTTCTACTCGTAGCTTGTTTATATCGTGACCCATCAGGTTGCAACTAACGAAGCGAAGGGGCGCTATCTGTTCTGTTAGCAGTACGGGGCAGCACGTCGGCGCCGGCGCCGGGTCACGTTGGGTCACTTGCGCCACGTACGGCTCTATCGCGGCCGACATCGCCAATTTTATTACCCGCGCTTGCGTTCCGGGTTCTTGCTCTATTTTTAACGTTACAAGTAGGAGCAAATTTTTTATAGTCACTCCTGTTCAACTTCAATAATTTAAGGACTATGAGACGTTACTATTAACAAAGAAATGAATGCAGCTTTTACGATATTGTAATTGTACATTTCTATTTTAAAATGTTAGGGCATATAATACTTAAGATGTTCATAGTATCATCACACCTGTCTCCCGGTCTGAGCGGCGAGTGCTCCTCGGCCCAGCGCACGGCCAGCCCTGCCCCGCGCGCCTCTGCACCCCACCTCGCGCTCCCAGTGCCCTCCTCCGCACACACCAACAGCGCCCGACCGCCGCACTCCTCCACCACACTGAAATATAACATTTTAGCTAGGTAACTGACAATAACTTTAAAATTGAGAAGATAAAGGTAATTTCCTAATGTTTATTTAAAACTAAAAATAATGGATGACAATGAACTGGACACGGGAACGATGAAATGTGTTAATATGTATCGGCTTCGAAAATCAGATTCTTACAGGCTTATTTCCTTTCAAACTAGGAATTATAACAAAGTAAAATTAAACCAACAGCGTTTAATGTTTTGTTTTGTGGTTTGTGACTATATGAGACTTATACTTAAGTAGTTCGTGAGAGACATATCAAAGTCTAACATTTAGAGTTACCGACGTACAGTAGTGTTTAATTATTTTAATACTGTTTACTGTCGGCAGCCGCCGTCCCAGCAGTCGTAAGCAAGTTCACCGTCATAAACTACTTTGCACTTCCTTATTATAAAGTATTCAGGTAACTTCAACTATGTACAAGACGTAACGTCGTAAAGATATCTATTACAGGTGATTGGAATGCCAATTATCCAACAAGTTACCATTTTTCGGATGATCTATAAAAGGTAAAACAGCAAGCTTACTATCTATCCTTATTTATAAATATCGAAATTTTTTAGTATAATTTTTATCGAGTTTAAGATTTTTTTGATACAGTTTAACTTTCATGAATGTGCTCTCTTTGTTTTACCTTCAATGATTATATTGCGTTCTTCTAACACCAAATTATAAGAAATCCAATTTACACTTTGGAATATACAGAGTGAGGAATATCGTCTGACTCTATCAGTTAGGATATTACCAATGTTAAATAACGTTGTACGCTTTTAGTTGGACTTAGATTAAAGATATAATGTCCCTAAGGATAGTGGCTAGGTCTAGTAGATAGGCTCATGTATCAGGAGTGTGTTGTGCTCGGTGTGCTGTAGAGCGTCGCGAGTCGCGAGTCAGGCCGCAAGAGCAGTGACCGCGCGGTGGCCACGCTTCTGCCGTGCTATTAATATTGATTCTTGACCTGCATAATCAACTAAGTTTTATTGATAGTTAACAAGTCATTTTCTTTAAACTTTATTGTGTGTTTAAAATTAAAATAAAAAGCTATAATTTAAATCTTTTTTCTGAGGAATTACTGGTTTAATTATCACTGTGCTTTTAATGTCATACTACTTAAATTATTCATTACAATGGTGAGTGTTGAAATTGTGATTACTTACGCGTAGTATATCAGCACTACCACGAATTGGTCGCGTCAAAAAAGGAAATATCATCTAAGAACATATACAATATTCATTAATATTATGAAAATTGTGCAAGACGAAACTCGGTAGATGAAATTCGATTACACAAATTAGTCTTAATAAGTTAAATTAATTTGCATTTTGATCTAGGAATTTCCGAATAATTTTTTATAGTAATTTATTATACGAGTGTGACGTCTTGCGTTATGCAGTTAGCCCTTCAGCTCGTATAATAAATGAAAGCTCATTTATGACATAAAAGTGAGTGTATTGTCGGTATTAGTGTCAGAGACAGATTCGGGGCGCGCAAGTCTAGATGTATTTAACTAAACAGCGATCAAACTAACCGGTTTCATTGTTTGCACAATTTTTGCAACAAGGAATAAGGTCTTACTCACGATCACGCTTTTAGTAAAATAAATCATGTACGAGAAAAATAAAGAAAGACAAACGTATGAACGATTTAATTATATTCAGTATTCACATTAACACCAAGGAATAGCATCATGGTTACCTAAGGCGCGAAAGGTCGCGGCGTCGACACCCACGCCCCGCGATTCTATGGCGCCTTTTATTGCCATTGTTGTTTATTTCTACAGGATGATTCTTATGTTTTACTTGCAATTTTTGCATAACTACCACTGGCTACACTTTGTTGTTGAGAAATGTAGCCGATTATGTTAAATCCTTCTACTTAGTTGTAAAAATTGTTTGTATGCATCTAGAGTTTATGTAAACTAGCGTTCGATTGTAGAATCCTAAACATTGTTATGGTGTTTGCAATTTTTCTCGCATACGATGAAAGTGAAATCAAGCAGCTGGTGTTGAAACTTTGTGAGTTTATTTAAACGAGTAAATGTAATGGTATTATATTAATTATATTGTCAGAATTACAACAAATACATTTGTAACTACAATCTCTAGTCATAAATACTTTGAAATTAAGCGTTTGCCTTCTTAATAAATAAGATGTGCTTATTATTATTATAACATCTTAAACATATATATTTTTGACATAAAGAAAATTAGTATAGTGTAAGCCATTTTATATATTCTGTAATTCCTTAACCTAAAACGTTATTTAGTCTATGCTATAAGTCAATAACACTTTTGTTTACTTAATATAACAACATTAATCATTTGTATTACGATCCAAAAGATTATTTAAATATTTGATTCTCAAATATAAAATAGAAGTATTCAACTTATCCTGTTAATTATCTGACGGTATTTCGTTATCGTAAATTAAAAGTATTGTAATTGCTCGTCTGGATGACGGCCATGTTTTTCTGGCATTCGGGAAATGAAAAAGACAATGTAACAACGGTGTTTTTGAAAAAGTTGTTGTTTACAATTCTAAAAGGAATATATGAGTTAAAGAAGACTATGATTTATTTGAAAAAGTATTCTCCGGCTGTGACTCCCACAATAGTATAGTATTCCAAAGTGTTTTCTACGATATACATCGTCAGTAGGTGTCTGAATGTATTCGATTGCAATATTGCAAAAGCAAGTAATGTTCAAAACATAAATAATATAATACTTGCTACAAGCTACACTTTGTTACACAACTATTAGTATATATATGTAAGGGGCGATGTGGGCGTGGGTGTGCAAAGTTCATGCAAATGATTACTGTGAACCTGTGTCATAGTCACTGCGCCCGTCGGATGCCGGCGCTACACTGCCATGTTATTGTTGTTTAAAGTTTATTCATTGGTACATTAGGTACATTAATGGTTTCAATAATTCTCGTATATAGAGAAATTTAATACGATGGAAAAATGTCTTAATTATTGCTCCTGATGTGTTCATATTATATCTAATTTATACCGAAATCAGAATGTTCTTTCTGCTTTTAATTTAAATGCTTTAAAATGACTAGTTTATATATTGTAGGTTATTTTAAAAGAAGGTTTTACCACACCGTCCACATCCATCTTCAGCTAAAGGTATACGATAGATGCATTATTTATAAGCGATTTGCAATCGAACCCAGACATAGTACCCATTGATTTATCCATACGAGTGCCACAAGAGGTAAAGCCTGCGCTCGAGCACGAGCTACTCATCTTCCTTAAGGAACAGACGCTATACATTGGTATTGATATCGTATTTGTCACGTTTTAAAGTTGATTTTACAATGTACTGTAGAATTAAAATAGTGTTTTCTTTATTCAAAGATGTATATTTAAGGCGTCACTAGGAAAGTAAGTGCCGATACTTCAGATATCAATTACAATTAAAATAATGGTTAAGTGTTACGCAAGTATTTTTTTTTGTAAATTGGCTTAAATTTACTCTTTGTAAGGAAAACTTTAGTACATTTTTCTATATTATAATCTTTTATTACTTATATGTTTATCTTGCCTGATTCTTAGACAACTTGTTTCTAGGCAGTTTGCTTAGCATATTCAAATTATAATTACACTTATGGTTGAGAATTGAAAGCTAGACTGCGCAGTAAAAGTAGCATTGTAACCGCTGAGCCGCGAGGTTCGCGACCCGCCCCCAATGACTTCACAAATCACACTTTCACTGTCGAATCTTTACTCTTTTTAAACCACCGTCTGACCACACAATGAAATATATTTCCCACACATTTATCTTGATTTAAAAATAATTAATAAAATTATTGCAAAACTTATTGTTATCCATTTTATTGCATAAGTATTTTTTATTATTGCAGCAAGTTTTAAGGTTATGATTATCAGAACTATGATAAATTTAATGAACGTTACAAAGGTACTTAAGATTTCTTGAGAATTTTCCGTGTATCAACCCAACATCTCATTAGCTTACTGATGTAACATGGGTAAGCAGCGATAATTGATCATTTGTCAAAAAACACCTCGTTATTCGCACCCGGTGTTCAAACTGTCGACGGCATCAAGTACTTAAGTAACTGGGAACATAAAATGTAATTTTGCAGTTTTTTTTATGTACTTATTTTCATTAATTTGCTGAACACCTTGTATCCCTTTACAATTTTTTTCAGAAAATATTTTTTTTTATATTAAAATTAATTTTGATCAAAGTGAAGTACTACGGCATTTTATGGCTCATAAGCTTAAGGGTGATTAAGTGATTACTGATGACAGTCATTTTTCTCGACGTAATGGCGTGGGAGTGTTCCAGCGAACGCTGCGGCGAAGTCCACGTCTGCTTTGTCGTATCCGGCGCGTAATGTACAGCGATCTTCATTAGAGAGCACATTTAGCAAATGACGCATTATGGCGCCTATTATGCTAATGTAATTTAATATCCTTTGAGTGTATGGCTTGAGAGACAATAGTTTAATAATAAGTTTGAAGGGTGTTTTAAGATTTATTTGATATGCTGAGATTTTAAGGTGCCAGCACTTTCGATATAACAATAGTGTGACTTGGAAGAAATACCATTAAAAATAACTTTTTTTTGTAGCAGTGATTACATTGTCTCGATGATTAAGATTCGAGCAGTTTATCCGAAGTACTTTCTATCGACAGATTGACCTGTATTCGGGAAGATGATTCCCATCGATAGTCCGCTGTAGAAAGTCTGCCCTCGCCTTCGCCCCCGCCCCCACGGTACAACAATGGTCGCTGTCGTAACATACGTCAGAAGGCGATTTGTTGTGCTCTATCACTGCATCTGCGCAGCATCGCTACTCCACCCCCTTCACACTATGTTAAGATTCTAATCAAACCTTACTAGGGGTACCCGTTAAAATTAGACAACCTAGAAATTTTGAGCCACGTTATATTGGCAGTAACAAGCGGACCACCTAATGGTAAATGACCACTGCTATCTAGCGAACAAATAGTAAAAAGACTTCTGGATACGATATACGATAACAATGGAAAGAAGACCACTGAGGAGGAAATGTTCATGGTTATCTTATGTAGCGTTTGGCAACCCTCGTAACGGCCCGCTTTCCATAGCGGGCACATCTTCACACGATGCTTATCGGATGAGTTTCAATGGAGCCGTGCGTCCAGACAACAGATTAGTGTGTAATTGTTTCTACTGATCGCTCCGATACCGCTCCTTTGTTAAATCATTCAATGTTAGTTTTTTTTAATTGAAAACGTCTGTTTTGTAAATTCCTAAAGTTGTTTTACTTTATATAACTCATCACTAAAACTTTGTATGCGAAATAAATATCTACGAAGGAAGTATTTGGTGGTGTTTGTTACCTGTATAGTGTGTTGTCGTGCCGTGCGGCGGCGCTGGCGTGCTCGATGAGGAGTGCAAGCGCGCGCGCCTGCTCGCCTAGCGACAGCAGCTCCAGCTCCTCGCGCCCCAACCGGTACTGCAGCTCCGCCTGCTCGATGCGCGAGTCGATACTCCTGACACCAACAACCACTCATGTCACACCGTCACCACAGTGTACTGCAGCCAACGTCTGTTGTTACTACTCCTAAAACTAATCTGTAGCCAACGACTTATCTCTACTTGGCTTTACCACTGATAACAGGTTAAAAATCCCTTACTCGGTGACATGTGTGTGCTCGAGCCGTTTCCTGAGCTCTTGAATGTTGTCACGACGCGTCTGCAGGTCAGCGTTGAGCGCTGCGGCTCGGTCCTCCAGTGCGCGCCGCTCCTCTGCTGACAACGCAGCGGGCTCTTCGCGTCCACCCCGCGACGCCCGTGCGCCCCGCGGACCCGCCGGCGACGCCGCCTGTGCCGCTAGCCGCGCTGCGCTGAGCGACGCGCTTAGCTGCTTCTTAAGGCTAATTGGATTAATAAAAATGTTAGGCAAAAGATTATCGAATTGCTAGAGAATGTTCTGTCGTCGTTTGAATGTATATCATAATGTAAAGGCGCGAACAGTGAGTGGGACATGTCTTACTTCTGTATAAGTGTATCCTTATCCAGTAGCGCGGCGCGCAGGGCGTCCAATTCGCGCGCGCCCCCGCGCCGCCCGCACCCCGCCAGCGACACCTCGATGCTCGCCATCTAAACACAACACATTTATCAGGTATGTATTTTTAATTGTTAAAATTAAAGCTAAATAATTAGCTAAAAACAATTAACAAGCTGGCGTTGAAGTTAGTTAATTATCTCTTACAAGTTTTTAGACAAATCACATGCATTCAGTATTGTGTAAGTGTGTAGTAAGTTAAGTAAAGAATTTCAATTCGTAATAACGAGATAGCAGAGATGGCAGATGAATGGAATAGTATGCGCTGTGCGGTGCTCTCGACAGCGAAATTGTATGTTATTATGTTATTAATTATTAGAAAACGTTTAATGTTGTCGAGTTTAACGAGCGGTCATTTATGTAACAACATTTGCGAGCGCAAGCACCTCGCTCCTGAGCGCTGGTCATCGACATTTGTTTGTAAAATGCACTGCCACTTGAACTTCAAAGCGAAATACCAAAAATTAACATAAAAAAAAAACAAAATACACTACAAAGTTCTTTATGGTGTTAAATTTTACATCCTGTTTTCATAAAAAAAATTCTAATAAACACTGATAAATAAACTTGAATCGGAATTCTTTCTTAGATGAATTGTTTCTTAGGAAAGTAGCGAGGAGGGGATTTTTTTATAATTAAACGTAATATGGTGTGTTAACTATACTATACTTAACTATATAGGTAACAAGTAGGTGGCAATTTATTACTTCATCTTGGTAATTGTTAACGCCGCATGTCGCTAGATGTCGCTGGGTGTCTATTCTTCGTGATAAATAGCTGATAATAGTAGCCCTAGTCTAGAGCGCTTACAGCCAGGGCTGCGGAGCGAAATATTTCTTAACAATAATTTAAAATACAAGTTAAAAACACATCCTATAAATTACATTTTATTCTAAATCTAAAGATACATAATTTTTTTATTTAACTTTAATTTTGTTATTATTAAGTCTATTAACGATTTAAAGCGCTTTGAAAGGGTTAATAAATAAGTTTGTTATAAAACCGTTTACAACTAAAACTGATAAGTATTGTTGACCGAGGGATACTGTTATGCAACGGATTACATTCATGCTACCAAATGATATATTAACATTTAAATGCCAGTTTCACGTCACAATAGATTTATTTTAGAAACCGTTATTTTTACGAGCCGTGCGTCCGACCGGTCGGGCAGCCCTGGCCGGCCGGTCGGTGTTGCGGCCCCTATCGCGGCGCATCTGACGTAAGCTTGATGTATGTTCAATTAATTCACAGCTATCTCTACATCTCTCCTTCATTCCACACATTAAGTCGTTACAGAGAGAACGAACTTATTAAATAATGCTCAAATGTGTATCCGGAGTTACAAGTTACCGAGATTTAATGCTATATTTATCGGGTTTTACTTAGTTTATGTCGCTATTAAGTATGTTTGTAATAGTAAATGAAGTGTAGAGTATTAAATCATAACAAAAAATGTCGAATATGAAAAAGAAAGCTAACTTGTAATAGCCACTACATAAATTTAAAAAAACTCCACTTATGAGTAAACAAATCGAAATCATTGGATTTACGGCTTCCTGTGTAGAGGCTTAAATAATGATGGGGTGTGGAGGCGCTGCGCATGCGCAGAGTATCGGCTGGTTTATGACCTGACCACTGTACGGTTTATGAGAAATCTCAAACGGTAGCCTCCAAGTGACTACCGACAAAAAAAACTTTGGTGTGGCTCAGACGATTTATCTTTGAAGTTTGTGTTCAAGTATATTTCACGTTTATTACTCTTGTGGTACACAGATCAAATTCCCTTCGTGTTAACTGATTTGAATAACTTATAACGTTCATTAATGAAAGTTTTAGTATAAGATTATTTAAAACAAGACAATAATACCATAAATAAAAGGCCAAAGTTGAGAAAATACTTAACTGGAACACAGGCGTTATGCCAACTCATTATCAGTAATTAAAGCTTATTTTATTTTCAATCAGTGATCATATTGGAAAGTCAGAAATGAAATTCAAGTGTAACAACACATCTCTCGATTCATCTAGATTACGCTAGAGTGCGCCACACTACACCCAGCGGGCCAGTTCACTGCTCAATGATCGTGGGCCAGTGAACGTGGGCCAATGTTCGTGGGCCAGCGCGTGGGCTTGGGCTTGGGAGATCGTTAGCGTCGCTTCCTGCCGCCACGCTCCGTTCCGCTCGGCAGCGCGCGCGCAAGGTGACGCCGCCACTTCACCGCACTTGACTCATATACGACATTAAAACGTAGGAAACTATATAACTAAGTAGCATTCGAAGTTGACGAATTCAAAATTAGATATATTTTACTACTATTTATACCACAGTCTAGACTATTTATATCTTAGACTAATTTTAATATTTTAATAGTAATATTGAACAAAAAGAAGTCTTATGTACCAGAAATAACTTTTTATCGTTAAATTCGTTTATAATACAGGCATTAAAAAGTAATTCCTTGTAAGTTATCCTTGTTACCTTTGCTTGTTGCTTAATTTAAACACTTAGTTCATGTTATACGATCAAGGACCTCTGCTTCATACTAGAAAAAACCTATACAAGTCCAGATAAAGCAACTTAGAAGACGCCGCGTTTGTTTTTCTGGCTGTAAATCTTGTTCTTAAAGGAAAGAACAGATTCCATATATTCATGTGATTTTCAATTTTAACCACATTTTACTACACTCTTATAAACATATGCTATTAAATATGTATTTTATTGCTTAATATATTGTTTAACGAAATGGACTACATAGAAGTTAACATTAAAATTAAGTTTAAAGTTAAACTATTCATTTACGATTGTCCGTTAAAATACAGTAACTGTTTAACAGTTACTTTAATTACTACTGCATGTGCATAAAATTATTCTTGTTTAATTTCATGCCCTAATTATAACTTGTCAGAGCAGATTACGAATATCATTAACTTTAAGGCCTTATAAATGAATTTAAAATACATTTAATTTACATGGATAATAGTATATTAAAGGTCTCATCCAAAAACGAATCTATCCAATATGAAAGTCGCGAATTATATTA
This sequence comes from Papilio xuthus, assembly GCF_000836235.2. Lineage (NCBI taxonomy): Eukaryota > Metazoa > Arthropoda > Insecta > Lepidoptera > Papilionidae > Papilio > Papilio xuthus. The sequence continues at coordinate 5,256,777 of NW_013529869.1, forward strand.
ATTGCTATTATAATTGATACTTTAAATGTCACAGAGACTTTCACTAATTATTATAGTATAAAGAGATCATATATTTTTGTTGGTTTATGTAAAAAAAACACAAAAACGATTTATCTATGCGTCGACTAATATACTAAAGATTTCATGTCAGCCGTAAAGTTTCAAAAGAAATAAGATCAAAGTGCCCTTAAAATTATGTGATTTTTTTTTAATTTACTTTTAATGTTCATATTATGTAAAATAATATTTAATCTTATTTCTAGCATATAAATGATCTGACGGTCGATCTTTGAAGTGGAAACAACTAGAGGTTATTGTACCAACAGATAAAGAGGTAAAAATGTTTGTAAAATATTTCAATAACAAGTTTTTATATCTGTTTCGATTATGAACAGATAGATTTGCATATGCAACCATACATATAAGTACAGTGCTGTATGAGAAAATGTAAAGTTGTATGCAAATGATCTAGATAAGGGAGCTCCCGTAGAGATTTGTTAGCTTGTAATTACTAGATTTATTGCTAACAAATTTAATTTAATAGTGAATTTTTATTTCTAATATACTTAAAAAGAACCGCAACAGAATTGGGAATTGAGTTAAATCAATAAAATTAAGCAATTTACTTCGGTTTGTAGTCATAGATGTAAAATAAAAACTTTTTCAGGTTTCTACTTAAAAGAAATCATTAATAGACTTTGTAAATGCAAATGAACCCGACAATGTTGCCATTTTCAAGTTTTCCATATTTACCGCGATATATTCTCTTAGAATAATGTACGGTTAATAAACCGCTTTATCAACGTTTTATAAAATGTTGCCAGTTGCTCACAAATTAGTTATTCGTTGCCATATTTTACAGAGCAACCAGTCTCGGATATCAAACGATAGTTTATGCTAGAACATGACTCTTTATTGATTACTTTGAACGAAGAAGGACTGCTTGTCGTAAATATTTCTTATCACCAATTACTAACGACAATGATGTGCGAAAATGTTAGAGAGGCAATAGTTTTTTTTAACAGTAAATAGTAGAAGTAAGACAGGCATTGGGCGCCAGTTCACCGACCTTCGCCTCCAGAGTGTCGAGGTCGACGACCCCGCCCGTCTCCAAGGTTTGCTGCAACAAAGGAGGATATTATTCTTTCTGTGCGTATGGTAATTAGAACAGCGGCAACAGTCGCTGCCGCTGCCACTTGCCTGCTTCATGTGTCGTCTCTGTGTTCTGTTGCGTGCTCAGATTGTTCTTGTGTTAACAGCTGCATAGGTTGCTTTTTATTTAACTGTCTGATTTGGGTAGAAAATGAGTTATGTAAGAAATCTGATCGAAAAAAATACAGTCCTGAGATCGATTCCATAAAGAAAAGTCAGGTTATACAGTTACAACCAGACACTTTTTCTTTTTTTTAAGCATTCCATTGAATCAACATATATAATTATGTATAGTTTTTGTCCATACGCTCATTACGCGGACGCTCATTTTCGACAAATAACCGTTTCTTATGTTTTTATCTCTTAATAATACATAATTAAGTACATTTAAACACGTGCATGACTGCCAAAGAAGTAACTGACACGCGTCGTACGAGATTCCTTTAGCAATGTACAGATTTGGAGACAACATATCTACAGCAGACAAAGGAAATAACACGGGCTAAAAGAACATAAATAATGTTACTAATTTATCTTTAAAAATGTTCAAGCCGATAGTCTTAAAAGCTCAGTTAACTAATTAGTCGGTAGATGTTAGAAAAAATACAAAACCAACTTAGAGTCCAGTTCTATTTAACAGTTTAACGTTGCAGGGGTCCTATTATGACATTATGCTAGTTTCCCACAAGAGCAGAATAATGAAGCAGTGCATTACTGATAATGTTGACTTCGTTGATTTGGCTTTAATTTTCTGCCCGCGTGTAATACTAGCATTAGTGCGGCGTTACGGCGGCATTTCGAAGCTTTGTGACGTAGCAGCTAGCAGCGCCTGCGCAGGTCGCGCTCGCTTCACTGACTGCATTTCGTCGGTTTTTCGTCACAAATAATCATGGACCGATTGTAATCCTCGTTATACGCTCGTTAAATGGTTCATTTGGCCGAGAAAATTGCCTCATTTTGTTCTATTATTCTATAATTAAGGTGAGCTGCAGTCGTTAGACAGTAATACATTTTCAGTAAAAACGTTTGACATTATATGAATAACAATTTACCGTTTAGCCCACTCACTTGTCCTCGCCCTGTCCAACCGAGGTGTGAGGTCGGACAGGTAAATACGATCAGGTCAGGGTATGAGATCTAATGTCTACGATGTCGCCGACTGCGCTCGACCACAACACAATTGAACTAGATAACTAAGCTGGTTAATTTACTTAAAACTATTTAACAAAAACAATTATTATATTATTCGTAAATTACCGAAGAATTGTATCATTGTTATATGTTTTATGTGATCGTTTATCGCGACGATTTAAACATAATAACGGCGTGTTTTTAATCGACGTTAATGGTGAGTATTTTATAGGCGGGGTATACAATCCCCCCACATCCCCCGACAGACGCGGCGCCGACACCGACGCCGTTTGCTCGGAACAAACGAGATCTTCCCACACTCAAACGTTATGATTCTTCCGGTCGAAGGTGCAATTAAAACATTCCTGTTTCAAATCAAGAATAGAAAATAGAAATTTTTACTTAATCGACATTTAGATTACCGTCAGATTTTTATTTTTATTCCTCGTGTCATTCATATGTTTATTGAGTTGTAATAGTGTTTTCAAGTTTATTTGTTTTTAATTGTTGTCGCAATCA
>NW_013529869.1:5260266-5321549 GCF_000836235.2 Papilio xuthus
ACTTTGCTCTGAGCAGTGCTAGGGATCGGACATATACCTCCATAGTGATTATTATAAAAAGGATATTATATACAAGTTTATTTAAATCCTTAAACGTTGTTTTTACTTTTTACCATAACTTCCTATAAAGTATAATGTATGTAATTCTTGTTGTACTCGTATGTTGCGACCGCGATGTGTGTAGCGTGTCGGCCGCGCTCACTAGAGTGCGACACATGCGCGCCTCGCGGTCGCGTTTCTATCTCCTCTTCGTTTTAATTACATACAGAGAAATTGCTGAGATACTTTATATTACTAACTTGTGTTCGAATATTGCAAGTTTGAACACCTAAGTATTGCGGTAAAAGTCGATAAGTAAACGCCTTTTGCTACTCTACCTAAAATAAAACTTTATAGTACAGTTGTAGCTGCCAATCTTACAGATGTTTCTCAGATAATTACAGTTAAGAAAACTGAATCTATTTTTTCAATCGATATAGCTTAAGGTAATGTTTTATCCGCCTCGTTTGGAATGGCCACACAGCGCAGCGTCTGTATCTGATAATTGGCACTAAGCCTTAAAAGGCCCTTAAAAATTCCAGACCACTCGATAATCCCAGTGATAACTCCGCTTTAAGCGCTTTATGACAACTTAAAGCGGCTTTACAATGATCGAGAGCGTCAAGAGATGTGGTTAAGTGGGTAAATAGTATGATAATACTTGGCCGTTTATTTATTATCATAGATGAAAGCTATGTCGTGCCCCCAAATCATTAAATCTTCTGATATTAGTGAATAAAAACACTGGATTTGCAACAGTTTTACTTATTTTCTTACCTAGGTAATATTCAAAGATACTGCAAATATGTTTCTTGCTTTTTTGCTTGTATTATTCGAGTAAAAACAACAAAAATATCAAATAATTTTAATGTGTGAATATTTCTATAATAATCCGCAGTAACAATGTTAAGGTAGTGACAGACTGCATTGATTATTGTTTTTGTTTGTTGCTGATTAATAGACTGCAGTGTCGTTGGGCAACTGCAGACAGGCGTTAGCTATTGTTAAACAATATTAATTGTGTACAGTGAGAACAATCTTACTGCTGCTGCTGTCACGAAACGCAAACCATTGTTGTCAATATAAGAAGTTTATTAATAAGGCTGAGGAAAAACTAGCAACGCAGCGCATTGTCAAATTACAAGTGTAAGTCAAGGCTTAGCTGTTATGAATCTCTTGAGATTAATAATAACGGTAAATAACAATTTAATTTGTCAAAATTGGATCAGATCACACCACTTAGCTGCTCTTAACATAAAAATAAATACTAAATAGATTATAAGCGGTTTCTTTGTTTATAAATATATGTAAAAAAATATATTATTCGTATAACAATTGAAATTAATTTGAAGTTTTTTTCTTTGTGTATGAATAAACTTGAAGTTTCAAGGAAATATTTCAAGTAACTATTTTTCATATAGTCCTTTACTTGTGATGAAATATTTAGTTTATAGATATTGTCTGTGTGTGTGTGTGGGTGTGTGGGTGTGTGCGTGTGTGTTACCTGGCCAGCTTGCGGTGCGCGCGCCGGCCGCCGCTGATCATGGACAGCGTGCTCATCACCGCAGACATCGCGCCCGCACACCTTGCGCATCTGTCCTGCAAACAAACAAACAAACATACAATACTTTGCTAATCCATATCTATACTTATATACCGATATTAAAAAGAGGAAAGATTTATTAATGTTAAAAATTATTGGACTTATTGAACAAAATGCTTTAGCCATTAGAAAGTAACATTATCACTGAGAAACATAGGTTGTAGTTATTACTAGCTTTTTTAATTGTGCGCGGAAGAAGTTGCGGTCAAAGGCTAGTAATCTATATTGCGATGTAACATATTGTCTGACTTTTAACAACATTGACGACTATTGTTCCACCACGAACTTGATATGCTTCTAATGAAACCTAACTAACTCATAGACATTGTATAACCATTTCAATATGTTTGAGATCATTAATCAATACCTACATATTTCTGTCATACTGTCATAAATAAAGATTATAAGAGATGTATCTTTCGTAATTAAGAAATACGATATTTGAAATGCTCGCAGGCAACCTTCACCGTGTTGTTTGTAAACTGATGCATTGTCCCAATCTGTTTGGATCAAATTACATTTGATTCGGATCCCGATGAGTATCGGATTGCTGTTAAATATTTTGCAAGTCGAGTGCACAAATTGACATCGGTTTATTACGAAAAAAAAACTTTTCGTTATTTAGAATTAAATATAACATTTAATAATCGTGTCTATTCATTCGTTAAACTAGGCTTTTCTTGTTTTTAAATATGTTTCTTGTTATATTTCTTTTACTTTCAAGACCTCATATAAAGAAACAAGTCATATCAAATTCGATATTATACGATTTAAAATATGATGTTTAACAATGCCAATTTTGATCTGCTTCACAGTTTTTTGCTGTAGTAAGAGTAAATATGGATGTTTACGCTTGATTCCGTGAACTGAATGTAATTGTTGTTATACTGTAGTTATTGTTGTGTACCCGAGCAGCATAACACCTACAGTGTTGTATTGTCACGTGTCACAACAAGCGCTTGTCACATGTCGCCTGTCGCGTTGTCACACCGCTTTTGTAACTCGCTACTATTATTGTCGATGTAATCAATACAAAGTGAACGATAGACCTTGCTACTGTCGCTATTGCTACTGTTTACAGTTTACGCAAAGTATTTGAACTTGTTTGTTTTATTTATGTTGAAATGTTAAGTTAAAATTTTACTTTTTGAACTTTAACCTTTGTCGTTAATCTCTACTTCAAACGCGCTACGCTACTTTTAATGCGTGTTTCTACTAATTAGTTAATTACAATTTACAGTAAATGTTCCTGACATTTTGTTATCAAAGCTGCGGGTGAGTTAACGCAATAATACTATTTGTTATTTGCGCAAATTGAATGAAATCACTTATAAGGATTTTTATATAAAGAAAATTAGAAGATTTAAATAAATATATTTCAATATAATAAACCTTTGAGCTTGTGCTAAGATAGGTATGGTTCGCAAAACTTTGTCGGGTGGCGGCTTCAAACCCAGGATCGTATGACCAGCGTAGGTAGTGTAAACCATTATTTATGTACGCTGGTAAGTGCCAATATTTTTTTCGTGTGTGGAATCGACTCATGACAGGTTCTTTTAGGAGAGAGATGATTATAGCTCATTATCTTACAGTTAGTTGACGTGCTCGTTTTGTATCTGTTATTATGGATTTTGATTTTTTCCTGAGATTCTTTTTTCTCTGGTTGCATACCAAATTATTTAACTATGTTAAAAAAATTTATTGCATTGAAAGTATGAAGAAAGTGTTGAAATTGGAAAGAATATCTGTAAAGTAATCTGTATATTATAATATAATTGCAGCTGCCTGAGAGCTCAAAACCATTTTATCGGCACAGAGTAGATATCATCATATATAAATAAAACAATTTTAATAGAGTTGTTTCCATACAAACTTCAGGTTTTTATTCTCTGTATAAACTATAGTAGGACAGATATTTACATAACAATTATTCACAATCTACTTGTACTACAATATTGACAACAGTTTCTAAATAAATAGAAGTAACTAACAAAATTTGTCAGCGAGAAGACGAGGCAATCGTTGTTTCCAGACAAAATGTATGCGATAACCGGAGCGCTACAGGCGTGCCCCGCGGCGCCGCGCGCTACGACCAAAGCCTGTTATTATGTAGCAAACATAATGGAGAGGCATTCGATCCCGCCGACGATCCCTTTGATTTGTTTTAGAACAGATACTCTACAGTTAAACGCTGAACGTCGATTGCATTCAACCTGTTTCTAATAACAATGCTAGCGTTACTCTTTGAACATTATTACGTTTATATACGCATCAGGGCTTGAATCCAAAAAATACAAAACTACTTTTAGCTATAAAAGTAAGCTAAACGACATTGACAACCCTGCTCATGACGATGTACAGAAATGTAAGTGATACTGCACTTAAATTTTATTTTTCCTTTGCAGTGTAGAGTTTCCAACATAACGAGAATAAAAACCATTGCGGTAAATCTCGTCAAAGCGTGTGCAATCCATTTAAAGCCAAATAGCAAGAACACTGTACCGACTGCACAACGATGCTAGGTAAAGTTGGTTGTCGACATAGATGCTAGACTTAGGTAGCGAGTGAACGAGTGATAAAAAGAATAAGTTCATTTCTTAACAGTGTTTTAGCTCACTCATTCGATCCTTAGCTCAATTACGGGTCTCGCTCAGTCGCTGCGATTGAAGGCAGGACAGGACCCGCTCGCGTCGCTGGCGAGATCTTGTGACGCTTTTTGCGGCCCTTACGCAGCGTAAAAGGACTCGTGCCCGCGCAAGAACGGGCGACTGATACCACTTAAATTAAATAGAATGCGGCACAAGATTGTGTTGGAGAACGCAGTAAATGGATGTAACTAAAACATGTGTTTTTCAACGTTTAAATGCAATAAATGATTTGTTTTCACTGCATCGATTATGATTTATTATTTATGCCTGATTTGACAATTATAAATTCAGATTATTCAAATAAAGTCACAATGATACTATCCACGGTCCGATCTAGTCACATCAATATTACTTTGTAAAGTAAAAAGTTAATTAAAAATCTCATAACGTAACAAATGCAATCTTTTATGTACTGATTTCAAGCCAAATAAGATGTTTAGGTCTCCATCCGTGTGTGCCATTTCGCCCCTAGCGTGTCATGACACTGCAAAACAACGCACAGTCCCGACATCTGCGGCGTTAGATTAATGACGCGCGCCTGACACCAGACGGCGCTGTTCGACACATGCCGACTTATCTTCAGTACCATTAAGGGGTGTTCCCAAACATTTTATATAATTTACTACTGATAGGTAATGTCTGTCTATAGTTTCCGGTTCGTATTAAGTCTATCTTAAAAAGTTAATGATGTCTTTAATTTTTTTTACTACCGTAATAAATTCTTCTATGTATTTGTATACTAAAATCCCGATTGCTCCCCCAGTCACCGTATTATTTATTTTGTTATCTACAATTGCGTACGAGCTAATAACTTAGCGCCGCTGACAAAGGCGCGATTGACGCGCGTGTGTGGGCGCCGCGCCGCGCCGGGCAACGGCCACGCTCCGCCTGGCAAGAAGTCCCGCGCGTATTGTCTTAACGGAAAATTGCTCCGCCGCTTTAATTCCTTTTGTTTTGCTTATGCCAATGACGTCATAGAAGTTCTCTTCAACTTAACTGATGTAAGCAAAAAAATAGAGGTGGATTTTATCTTAATCGGGCTACCTCACGATACAGTAGCACCAAACGATGGTAAATTATTCTAAATCGATATGGCAAAAGAGTTTCGTTTTAAGGAATCACAGATGGAAGCAAAGTCGTCCACAAACCGGTCGGGCGATGCGCCCTCGAAGAAAGTTTTGCCGTTTTTTGTCTTGTTGTTGTTTTTTACCACATAATCACAGCTCGCAGCCGCCGGGGAGAGGCGGGAGCGGAGGCGAGGGCCATGGAGTCAGCACGCTAGAGAATTATGTCTGGGTGAATTTAATTATCTGAATCGATGAATAATTGATGACGTCCTCCGCCGCCGCGCACCAGCCTTTTGTAGTGATAAGAGGGCGGACGTAAAATTAAAAATTATCTAACAACGCGTTTATTTTGTGATTTCTACTAAAACTCTCTGTGTTAGCTGTCTATTCTAGTTATACTATAAATGCAAAATACTTAAATAGTACCACACATCTATTCGTTTCGACTACAATGTCTCAACATAAGATCGTAAAGCCAGATGCCATAAACGTCAGGCGATGCGTGGGTCGGGTCGGCTGGTTACGGCGCAGGCGGCCAGGCCAGGTATTTGTGCTTCCTCGTACTCATTACGCCGGCCCGGATTAGTATAGGTGTATACACTCGCTGCTTACTAGAAATTAACATAAAAAATACGTTACAACTGATAGAGTACCATTTACTAACAAACTAAAGTCAACTCGTTTGTCACTTTTATTTAACTAGTTAAGGGACAGTTTGGAATCGATATTATTATCATTATTTATGACGTAATTTATACAACGTTCCAGCTGGATAGATAGTTACCCTACAAGTGCTCAGATAAGTGAAGCACGGTCAGGCAGGTGCGCCGACGCAGACCGATGTCCCGGGGCCTACAGCGGAGGGCAGAGGGCGGAGGGCGAGGGCGCAAAGCGAAGAGTCCGGAGCCCGACCGTGAAATAAGCCCATTGTCTGCGCTCCCACGGCCCTCCGGCCTCGAATTAACTGCCAATCGATAAGTGCACAGACCGGGTCACGAGCGCCGGACCTCGTAGGCTAGTTCAATGTTTTAGAATCGTTTGAGTTGTTGTCTAAATTATTATTGTGTAATTTAACACTGAAAATAATTTTTAATGGTCGCAAAAACATTGACCCAGACACATAACATTTTCACGTGATTTCAAGTCTCGTTTGTAGCGTCACTTGCAAATTGCTACAACTACTGATACTTTTTGGGTATCCTCGTTATTTCAAGACACGATCTCTTGCTACAAAAGAAAAGTGTGACCGAATCGTACCAAATGGAAATTCATAATCTGCATCCGTGTGACGGATCGTCGTGGATGTGAGCTGTTTTTTCCAACCGTCGTTAGTTGTGAAGATCCGTCGCGTCATGTAATCATTGATTTATTACAACATTAAGTTGTTAGTTCTCTAATTCACTTTTACTTTCCTCACGTGGCGAGACACTTTCTTATAAAATGGAACAAAAAACTATCAACATGATGCCTTGTACCTCACATTAGTAGTCTATGAAACTTTCCTTGTTGTACTGATGTGCGCCGATTGCTGCGGCTGCAAACGTTCGCCGAACATGTTCGTAGGACATATATAATACATTACTGACGAATGTTCATGAATCAATAAATAGCTAGATACATTACCTCTTAAACATTGTTTAATCTAATTAAGTACTTGTATAGTATTATTATTAACATACAGCACTTCATAGTTAGCTAGTAGAATATAAGACATATTGTCGTTTAAAATTATCCGATAATTATATCGAAAAAAAAAGATAATCAATTTAGCATATAAGATCACATTCGTGATGTATTTAGTTTCATCAGTGAGATGGAAAGCAGAGGTTTTTATAAACACGCAGCCGCGGTTAAGCCCACTTTGAAATAATGCACGCAAATAGTGCTCATTAAAAATGAATATAACAAAAGTAGTGACATTCAGTAGAAACGTAAAATGCAAATGATGATAATATTCCAATAATAGATTAAAAAATCGAATATTTTCGTATTGTCTAAATAGAAAATGTGTGCTAAAAACATTTCAAATTATTTAAACGATATGCTTACTACTAAGTCTCTCGGTAAGGATATAAGTACCTCCAAGCCACGTTCGCAGGAAACCTCCACCGCAACGCAACGGAAAGAACAACGTGTTTAAATTGTGCGAATAAGTTATTGTATTAGCTTTATCACAGTTAACAGCTAATTCGGTTTCAGTTAGATTAAACAATATTTGATACTTCAGAAATTTTATTACTTAAGGATAGCTCCCATTACCTGGTGTGTGGTGACGTGATGTGGACGTGTACTAGCTGGCGTCAATTAGTTCTAAGAAAAATAATAGCACAACTTAAAAGAGAAATGAAATGTTAACGCGTGCGCACATTTAAAAGTAATTAATATGAATTATTGATAGTTTGAATTGCTTGTTGGGTTCCGTATAGGTACAAGTTGAAAGGAAGGCTTTCTAGTATAACTACTACAGGGAATGCTGACAAACGTGGTATATACTTTCTAGTATAACTACTACAGGGAATGCTGACTAGCGTAGTATACGTGGAAAAATCTGATCAATCAAATCACAGGGCCGCATCGAGCATAACGATATTTATTTTATAAGTAACGATTTATTTAACTAAAAACAAGTAAAATGAAATATTACAAAAATTTAATCAAAATAATTCGTCTTTAATAATTTTAAATTAATTTGATTAACATGATAACTCGTTTCAATTCTAAATTGTGTAGCTATAAAAGACACTTATAAAAATTAAATCTCCAAGTAAAATAACGTAAATTAACTCATTTTAATTATAATAAAAAATCAGATAGTAACAATTTTTTTAATATCAATTACTTTTTAAAGTAAGCTTTTTAATAAATCTAGCCCTGACTACTGTACTTGTAAAAAACAGACGACAAGTAAGTAGGCATTCACCTCGCATTGCTATTAACGTAAATTAGAGACCCTTAAACGATAGCATAGATAGTTGGCGCGTGCCGCTGTAAACTATTGATTACGGTTAATTATTGAGCCTTTTAGGGCGTCTTGACTATTTAAGGACAAGTAAAAAAATTGCTAATATATAAAAGAATGTACTAACAGTAATGTTAAAAAAATCTCAATAATGGTTAGGCTAGCAAAATATTTAAATACAGTTATATAGTTATAACCTGGGTAAACGAGACTTGGAAAAGCGAGAAACCTTTAAAAGTGAGAGTGATTGTCTGGTGCCGAAGGAAGACCTCCATAAGCGAGAAAAATATCGCGATCCTTTAAACTCTCACTTAACCAGATTCGCCTGTATATAACTAAGTTTCTGAGATTATTTTAAAAATAGGTGCTACTAAAAGCATTGAAGTGTATCTGTGCCCTTATGCATATATGTTACATACACAAATATGTCATTAAAATATCATTAATTGTACACAATCATTAGAGTCTGAGTAGCGCTTGTTATTAGAAACACAATTTGCAATTATAGCGGCCTCAGTTTCGTAAGCCCTTCGACTTTTTACACCTACACAAAAAATATGAATGAGAAATGCTCTAATCGAAAATTTCGTGTTTCGAGAGTATTACGTTACTATTATTTACGACATATATGAATTTAAAGAGTTTTAACAAATGTTCCTTAATACAATAGATCGATCAAAAATTTTGTTTACAGAGAATTTTTTAATTTGTAAATACACGCGAAATTTATTTATAAATAAAATGCAGTGTAGTGTTACAATTCCTCTCGCTACAACAAAACATAAGGCAGAAGATAAACAATGACTAGGGTTGTCCACGTCTCGGAATGAGTTAACGAATTACTAAGATTAAGTTAAAAGATTTGTAACTATTCAGCTCTTAACACTTTCATATGTAAGTAGTTTTCTTTACTGCGCAGAGTTGACAACCCTGCTATTTTCGACCCTTTTTCTAATGAGTACGATTCCCCTCTCCTTTGGTAGACTTAGACAAATGAATGTCGGCAGAGCTGGATCGGGCAGCGGGCAGCGGGGACCGGTTCGCGGACGAAAGCATTTCTTTTGAGCGTAAGCTTTAACTTTCGTAACGTGGGGAATGTTGAACTTGTTTACGGCTGCCTTAGTTATTTGAATGTCTTCATCCATTACGTTAAGCGGTTATTTATATGCATAACATCACAGAGGTGTTTCGCTTCGGATATTTTCTAACGCGATGGGGTGCTTAGAGCAAGAATTTACTTACAAAACATTGTTAAGTACTTATTTTTTTAATCTAAATTTATTAGAACAAAAAACCTTCTCGATCTATTTTTTTCGTCACACGAACTCACGAATGCGGCCAAAAGGTAAAACCGTTACAATAATATGTCAAATTGACAGGCTCAATGCTGAACGACGAGTTTTTTTTTTATATTTCATTATCAATATTAAAAGCGAGTGCATGCCATTGTCATAGTGCATCAAACGCGGGCCCCGTCAGTCGCCGGCGCGGGAAAACATAACATCGTACAAGTTTTACGCAACAAAATTGTGGTCTAAGTTACAAGCGATTCGTATGTAAACATTTTAAGTGATAAGTAAATGCTTCAGAAGTGCTTACTTTCATAAGTTGATATTCTAGGTATGTTTTACCTAGAACTTGTAATTTAAGAAAAATCAAAAAGAATCGCTTAATAATATCTAGAAATAACTGAATTAAGTATCTTGTGTGCGTGCGTTTTTGGAAATCGTTTACAAAACCGTATAATATTTTTTTTTACAAGAACCAGTGTTAACTAATAAATAAACGACCGAATAAAAAATACAATATGATTTAATTAAAATATGTTATAGATATATTAAAAATATTAATATATTCCCGCTATCTCTTATGACACAAGCGGGAGCGATATCAAGCCGCGTGACAATACAATTGTTACACTTTATTTATATCAAGTTGTAAAAGTCAATAGTAACGGTTGTGCGCCGCGAGTTGAAAGGGGCGCCACTAGCGAGCACTGTGCACAGCCACGGCCGCTGCTGCGGACAACAAAGGCTGCCGGAGAAGAATGTCATACTGGGTTTTGTTTAGACATATCCACGGTGACTGCACTCAACCATAAAATCATTGAATCGACAATCGTATTAGGGGATTTATATTATTTATGTAGTTCCTGCTGTAATTTACTCCCAACATTTAAAAAAATGCGTGCAAATTTTCAAATATTTGGAACTTCAGAACTTAAATTACCATTGGTTTGTATAAAATCGTTTAATTGATAACAATGATTGATACTTTCCAAGTTATTCGTTTCTTAATCACCAATAAAAATGCTATCAAAATTTATGTTTCGAGTATTTCCTACATCTGCCGTGATTAATTTTCAATTGTAGTCCGATGCATTGTCTGTGGTTGCTCCAGCGCGGCTACTCGACCATAGACCACAGAACTATTGTAACCCCAACCAATCTGACCATTGTCCGGCCGCTGGCCTGAATAGTTTTGTAAAAAAAAACAATCAATTCTCCACTACACTGTCATTAATTATTATCTTGATGTCTCCGATGGCTTTATTTACAATAATTCAAAAATTAATTAACAGGTCGACCGTGGAAACAAATACTAGGCACCAAAAATGCCTATACGATTGATCTAACACAAACAAGAGCATTTGCCTCTAAGTGTGGAATAAAAAAGTTTGTCTTAAGAGTTGTGCGTCTTTGCCTTGGTTAGGTTAGGTTAGGTTACTTCCGTTCTTGCAGCTGTGTACATTCCTAAATTAAAAAAAGACTAATTAGATTCTTTGAAATCACAATACGAACTTTACACAATGCGAGCTTCAATAGACGTGGAATAGAAGGGTATAAAATAATTATCACGCTCGTACGCGCATTCAGACTGGCACACATAATAATAATGAAAGGGTGTAGTTTTGTAGTTCGTCACAAGACTCAACGTTCCCCATCTTTTGATGTAATCTGATTTGATATAATCTTAGAAGTTTAACTAGTGCAAAGGGGTTACTATAGAATTTCCATTTATTTATTTTTTTAATTAATTCTTTATCAGCGACATTCGGGGTAATTTTTAACTATCGTATTTGCTATTTGTATAATACCCAAATATAATTTTTTGTTTAAGCTATTAAAACATAAATTTTAAATCCATAGTTTTTAAATAAATGTCGCCGAGTTTAAAGCTACTATTTATTCCTAATGACGTATTCAGGTAGTGTAATTTTTAATTAATTAAAAACGTATTCATAGATTGCCTACCCTATTTTATTTTGTTTTTTAAACACGTCCCTTTTTAAAAATAGGGCGAATGATTTGTAAGGGACATTCGCAATCACTGGCAGAATAATAGAATAAATTTGAAAGGTCTGTTTACATGTTTCAGAAGCATTATAAAATATTTGTAATTGAAATAAAAATATTATTGTTTTTAAAACAATAAGTTGATTTGTTTAAAAATATTTTAAATACATTACAAATTCACATAAACGTAAACAGAATGTATGGAATTACTATGTATTTAGCTATAAACGTCACGTTAAGAAATGTGTTAGAAAGTTGCCGGCGAATTAGCGCCTTGGTGTGAAGTCGTTCACTGACGACTCTGTCATGATGTATGTATCATGTATTTACAGCGTTAACACTGCACGAAGTCAGGTTCATAGGTGCTAAGCTGTTAAGTGATCGAAAACCAACAATACCTGACAAACTTATGCTTAGTAAGAACTGTTGCTTTTATCACACCGATCAGAAATCGAACTGAGGACTGTAATTACCAAGGCAAAAAGTTATAGGCACAGCATCGGTTACAATTTTTAATTGTGATTACGATCACTTATTTCTAAGAAAAAACGAATAAGATTAGTTTTCTATTGTATTATTAGTAATGTAATAAATAATATTATGCATATATGACAGTTAAAATTTGAATATAATAAAGTAATAAGCAAGAAGACAAAAGGAAGCAAACAAAAGACATCAACGCGCTAGATGATGTCTTCGCGCTCGTCCATTTGTGACGATATTTTAACAAATATTACGGACACAGGCAATTAGTTCTGCAGTTTTCATGAGAAATGAATAATTTCCTCTATCAAATGATTATTACAATTAATTGCAATAATTTAGATACCATAACATTGAGGTATACTGCTAATAGTAAACTGTTGAAAAAATTATAAATACCAAATGTTGGGACAGACGTCGCCAAGTATCGTATCGAGCGGAAATTGGTACATCAACATAACACATAGGCTGTAGTTGATAGAGGCATCCTACATGTCTCGGGTTTATGCAGGATACGAAAGCTCCACGACAATTTCCTTTCGACACTCGTTTACTATTCCAACGGGCCATTCGTTTCGTTTGACGGCTATTTGTCATGCCTTTTACAAGGTTGCGAGAATAAGTTTTTTTTTCTATTTAAGTACTAATATTAACCGATATTACGGACAAATTATCCATTTACACACTTTAAAGACTTGTGTTCAGTTTGTAATATCTTAACAAGGATCAATCAACTGACATTTTAATTAAGCAAATACACATGTTTTCATACAAATGAGTAACTTTTAAATTATTTGCACGATTGAGCACGTTAGAAAAACACCCAAAATAACTCATTTGGCCTTTGTTCTTGTTTCGCAGATAATATAAGGACCTAATTAGTTCGACGTGTGCGGTACATCATTAGTTATTCCCGCAATGCCACCTAACGCATACTAATCGCGTCGTGCCCGTGCCGTGCCGTGTCGCGCCTTGCCGCACCGTGCTGAACCGTGCCGCGACTCGGGTTATCTCACATCTATTCAATTACGAAGTCGAGCTTCCATTTTACCTTCACAAATAAAAGGAAAGTCTCATATTCTAAGCACGAGATGAAAATAATATTGTTTTTTATTTTTATTTCAATTAAAATTATGTAATTACCAAACGGATATTGACTCCCATACAAAAGTTATTGATAAGTATAAGCACACTTTTTTGTATGCATTTCTTTTGGAATCTGCTCGGTCACCTTTTACGATATCTCAAGTAAAGTGAGACCGCTACTTTACAAATGATATAAAGTAGCCTCGGAAAGCGCACGGGAATAATAAATTACTCATTTTTATTAATTTTTAAGTATCCATATTGACATTGTTAAACGGATCATATTTTGTATAATATGTTAATTGATAGTAAGTACTGAATGTAAGTAAATGTTGTATATAGTTATAACTTTTAACATTATTAAATAAAGTTAATTATTCGTAAAAAAATGTGATTATCATTTCTTAACAAAATACACAGACACAGACCTAAAATAAATTAAAATAAATCCTCTTTACACTGCACTGAACACAAAAAACAAACACATGATCGCACAAAAATCAGTAAGACAAAATGTTGCACTGCACTTTTGATAGACGCGAAAAAGTTTTACCGCCCGTCGTAGGAAGTGCACAACGACCGACACGCGCACTCAAGTGAAGCTACGAGAGGATACTGTGCCACCCGTCGCCGCGCCGGCTAGCACGCGCCGAACTTCTCCTCACCTGTACTATCTACCCCTACACAATCAAAACACTTCAAAAGGTTATACTGAAACACAAAGTTTTCAATCTACAGTGCTCGTCATATTTTCAATGTTTGTGTATTAAGAAATATATGTAAAATAAATAGTATATCTTTCTCCCGCGCTGTACAGTGCGCAGTGTGAGTGTGACCCGGCGGGGGCGCGCGCGTTGTTTTCTTATTTCCCGCGCTCGCGCTCGCACCCCGCACTGCGGCCCACGCTTTTTTATCAAACTCTTTTTGCATTCTCTTGCAATATTCCCATTGTTAATAAATTGCAACTCGACTCATGTACATACATGTAAATACATGTTATAGGTGACCAAGTATAATTCTTGGACGTTTAAGAGATTAAATTTTTCATAAACTAAAATAATGTTAGTTCAACTTTATATGAAGAAAGTTATGAGATTGTGAAAAGTCAAATATAACAGATCATCACACCATTGTAAATCAATTTAAAGGTTTAACCACAAAACCTCAAATGTACAATTGTTGATAGATTCACACGAAGTTTAATATCCTCCCTCTCTTCGGTTGCTATTAGTTTATATGTGACTTACGGTAATTTGTGATTACATTTTATGGTATGATTTTGGTTTTACTTTTTGAGATTTCACATTACTCCTTCTCCACGGCATAGACCTAAATTATATAGAAATTTTTACATTTTGCAAATTATTTTTATATTCGGCGAAGCGTGAAAGTAGAGAAGACGCAATTTCAAAGGTGATACCATTGTTAGACGAACAGTTTTTGTTCGACAAAACTATCCTGTATCGAATCCGGTTTATCTAGTGCATGAAATTATAAATATTGCAGGAACAAAAGAAATATCTTGTTACTTGACAATTTTCTAATATTTAATAATTTTGCAAGTCCGTACAGTACATAACGACTGGGTACAATAAAACGCAACACAGGCTCGGTACCTTGTTAACAGTTCAATGGCAAACAATCTGATTAGAACAGCAGCATCTAGCCTTATAGGAAGCACATAGGCACTGCACTGGAGGCAGCTGGAGAACAATAAAATTACATGTTATCGTCAAAGCAACGGACGGGCACGGGTATTACACGCACACCCTGCATCAAACCGGTCCACGGCTACCGATCGTCTGGTACATGAGCTCAAGTAACATATACAATTAAAAGTTAGGATAAATATGCACTAGAAATCACATATTAAACAAATGCAAATGAAATTGTAACAAACAGTGAACGGCAGGATGAATATTGCAGTTGTCAATAGTTGTCCATCTTACACACATCTACTATGTTAGTGAGTCTCAACGTCTCCCACACCACATGTAATTAAGTAATATTACTTGTAACTTGCGAAGTCTATGAAACGGTTCATTCTGCAGTTTTGCTAATTAACACTTATTGGTCAAATTAGATCGTAGCGAGGTTTTCTCTGACATTTTTATTCTTCTGCAATGCCATTAGAATTGATATAATTGCATTTGTATCAATTATCGCGTTGCACCGGCGCGTCAGTTTGCGTGCGCGGCCGTCACACTCTCTTAGCCACCACTGGCGCCGCGTGCTCTCTCTGTCTATGCCTCATTTTTTACAAGCTGCAAAATTGCTCTGCTTATCGGTAAGCACATCATTATGTGAAGATTGCAGTTTCGATGTGAAGAACAAAAAAAATCAACTATTTTTTAATTATATCACGCTCTAGAATTAAACTGATTCCTCGGACCGTCTTAGCAATCTCGATATTCAATACGCACCTCCGGCATTATCAATTCCAAGCGATCTCTTAAAATCTTGTGCTAGAAATCTTGGAAGCATAATGTACGGCCACAAATGCATATACGGCAACCAGCCGTAATAACGCTACAATATTACTCATGAATAAATTAGCCACATTCGCTAATGTTATTTAGCAGCTTTACGCTTGCATTTTATTTCGACGGATGTAATAAAATTTATTATTTAGATTCTGATTAATATGTTGCTATAAAACAGCAAATTGCTCAAATGATATTAGATTGAAACCACACGTGTGTTATTCACAATTTTATTACTCGCTTGGAAAAACACAAAAATTGGTCTTAAAATGACGCAGTATGATGATACAGAGAGAAGCAACATTTGGATTGACGCCATATTCATATTTTTGGTTATTAATTCTCTGCTATGATTTAGATTTCTATTTAATGTTATTCGCAGTATTTGCAGAGAACCAGCAAAAGATAGACTCAGAATGTTGTTAAAAGGCTTGGTGTCAGTTTAATATCGAAGTTCTACAAGCTGCATTTAGTCGTTTTGTGTAGTCACGATATCACCCAGTGGACGTTCTTGCCCCTGAGATGGGTCCTATATAATAATAATTGTAGGTATAAATTCATAACGTCCGGTGCGTCCGCCCGACATTGGATATGAACCACGGCTTGCACCGTTACGACTCAAGTTAAAATGAAGATACAGTGTTATCATCTGCAATTTAATCTAATCTGTATGTTGAACATACAAACACAAACTAAAGCGGCTAAATTGTGCTTAAGAAAACGGTAATAAGTCGTGCTATGTTGTATTTCGCATTTCCTGTTTACATCGCGAATCTTCTTAAACTTCTATTAGGATGTTATTTACAATAAAGAAGCAAGCCGTTAACCATCGGTATGCGATACAATAAAATGTCTACGCTTCGTAAGAGTCCATATTTAAATACCAGATTACATTGAATTGATTAATACAATTATTTGCGAACTTTTCACACTCCACTCTACTCCCACTACTAATAAAGCAACACGTAATGATATCAAACGGTAAGGTATGAAATATTTTAGTTTCAAATATAATAAAACTGAATTATTTATTCTTAAACAATTTTAATGATGTTAATTAAGAATATTTTTTGCGTTTCCGTCTCTCGTCGTAACTTGTTTCTTTGTCTCTGACGTCATATCTCGTGTTGTCTTTGTCACGGAAACTGTTACATTTATTATAATATATATTTGAATCACTCGTTCTCATGTAATCTCTTGTACAACTAGAGTTGATATATTCTCTGGTATTATATTTGTCATGAGTTCGGCTGTCGTGCCTACGTTCAGCTCTGCCACTTGATGATGCGCTGGAACTACGTCTTTTGTGATGATCCTGCCTACGAGAAATCGCGGTCTTTTCCTGTTCTCTATTTCTACTTTTTGTTTCGGGGTTTCGAGTATATTCTTTAACAGGAACATCATACCCTCTATTGGAATTTCTTTCTCTATGTTGTTTTCCTAAACTTTTTTCGAAATAAGCAATCCTTGTACTTGTACTTTTTAATTGTTTATCTCTGGATGTAGAGTCAGAATATCTACTTTTCTCTTGGTTATTGTCAATTTCTTTGTCTGTGTTGCGTTCGTTTTCTTGTTTTATTGTTACCTTATCCTCCCTGTTTTTGTCTTCCGTGTAATCAGAAGGTTGACTTTCAGAGCGACTGTAATTGCGCCGAAGGTCTGGAGTTTCAGTTTTTTCTACTTTAAAAAGTGCACTTGTTCCGTTATTCCCTTCATTTATGGGCCTAGAAGTGTTGCCATAATCTGGATTCTCATCTTTATCCGGTGAATCTTTCTCTTGTTTGATATGGGTATGAGCTGGCGAAGTTCGAGTTCTTCCAGATCTTATTCTCTCGGGAGAATCCGATCTTTCCGTTTTGAGAAACGCTTTCCTCCTGTAAGTATTGTGATAACTGGGAGATCGTTCGTGTCTGCGACTTTTTCGTCTGTCTCTTGAGTCTCTGTCTGTTGTTCTAGAATATTCTGACTCGTCGGAAGTGTAACATTCCTTACTCCTCTTTCTTTTGTAACTATTTCGTGTTTGTGTTTCTGTAATATTTATTTCCGATCTATGTTTTAAGTGATATTCTTTGTTCTCGTATCTTCTATAACTTGACGATGTATTCTTGTCTTTGGACTCAAAAGCTTTTTCTTTTGTAGAATCTGTACCTCTGTCAATAAATTTCTCGTGATTGTATGAATGATATCGATCTCGTTGTCTTGATGAATTATATCTGTTCGTTTCTCGACTGTGTGACTTGTAATAATTACCGGAACGTTCTCCACTTATATCTCTATTGGAAACATAAGTATCACGATGTCTGTCCCTGGAGGAGGATTGATTAGAATAATCATTTTGAATACAAATATCATCATTTGTCGAATTATTCTCATTAGACTGTTCAGTAAACTGCGACGTTCCCGAATAGGACTCCATCTAAAATTAATATGATTTAATTAAAATCAAATCTATGAATTTCGTAAGTATTGTAATGCAATAAAAATAATGAAAGGAATAAATGATAAAACAATTTAACACCTGAGTTTTAATAACGTCTCTTAGAACGTCAGAGTAGTTCCGTGTCTTGGCGGCTTGGCGGTACTTGGTGCGGCGACGTCTCATGTCTCGCAGCTCGGCCAGGATCTCCACACGGGACTTCACTTTACTCGCTCCCTCATCGTTACTACAGCTGAATAAATTAATAATTTACAGTAATCGCTACCTACATTTATTCATCAACTCAAAGTTTTATCTTACCTGGGCAAAGCCAAATCTGCAAGATCATGGCAGGAGGGCACAGCACGCACCACGGCATCGTGTACGGCACGCCGCTCGTCGGCGGTGTACGTGGCCTGCAGCCGCGCCAGGCTCCACGGCTCCGAGGACCGACACTCCCAATTGTTGCCTTATATTTATTAAAGAAATCATTCAAAGGATAGGATGATATAAATATAGTTTTAAGTCTCAACACATTCTCCTTTTATTATTTTCCTGATGGAAAATATAATAAAATACTAACAATATTAAAATTATGTTTGTGCCATACCAAAATATTTAGTGGATATACAATGATAAATATAGTACAGTCAAACCTGGATAAACGAAATAAGCAACAGTCAATGTCCCGCCCTGAAGGACAACTTCCATAAGCAAGAACCTCAATAAGGGTGAAAAATATTGCAGTCCCTTGGACTCACACCTATCCAGGTCCATCTGTATACTTAAATACTGTATATTAAACAATTTAATAAGCATAGATTAAATTTTATAAGATAAATTGCTATGAATTCACAAAAAGGATACATATCAAGACCATCATTTATGGACGAAAAAAAACAAAAATAACTGCTGTAAAAAGGAAAATTCACATAAATATACACATATATTACATTGTTACAACAGTTAAATTAAAGATTTTGTGTACCAATATAAATTAATATTGACAAATAAATGTAACATATTACATACCTCTCTTAAACATTGGGTCACATCTTGATGCATCATTCAGTATTGCAATTATTTGTTGAGTACCTGCATAGTACAGAATAACAAGATGAAATTTTTCTTCCCTTCCTTCCTACATCTATTCTCTTGACCCCTATAGTCCCTCCAATGATAAAAGTTACATTTTATAAATATTTTAATATATGGAGATCCCATATTTTTGTTTTTTTATTCAGTATGACTATAAGTATTAATAATTATTTAACATGAAGTAACTTGCTTGTACCAATCTGTGAAACTAAATTAAGTATTTCTCTATACTGATCTTACTATTTCACAAGTATTTTGATTTATAAAATAGTATTCTATATGAGAGCAATCAATCCAAAAAATGTGTATTATCACATAAAATAATTCACTTACTTAATTTAACGAGAGTATTTGCATGTATGTCCAAGGGTTCAGGCAACAATTCATCATCTTCTGAATAGCCTTGCAATTTCATGAAACACCTCTTTTGGTGGAATTCCACCTTCTCTAGGGGCAGTTTGTGGTTGTTATTATAGCGGCATGTTTCCATTGCCAAATCCTACGAGGAAATAAATACATAGTATTTACACGCTAAAGACATGTCATATCCATCTTAGTGTCCATTCAATGTATTATTATTGAAATCTATAAATAATCTTTAACAAGTTACGTTCTTTTTAAAATCTCCATAAACCTTCAAATACATGCAGTACTAATTCTTACCGATAAAAGGTTTTTTCGATCCCATTGCAAATTTTGTAGTATCATTGTCAAATCTTTCTCAACTCCTCCTACAAAACTACGCAGTTGATCTAACTGCTTTAATCTTGTTTCCATTATATTGTTTTTGTTGTAAGTCAGTATAACTTATTTAAAAAGTATATTTTACGGTATTTGATAGGATTCTTTCATTCAAGCCAAGCAGAAAATTGTCATAGATTGTAAGATCAAAGACGTCATGATGTGTCAAATCTATTTTGCAAATAGTATGAAGAGACCATAAACACTATGTTTTTATCTTTACACGACCTCTATTAGTGGATAGGCTAAAAGCCGTAGTTTTTGTTTCTATTTGATTTTCGTTTTTTGCTGCGCAGAAGGCAGTAAGTAGTTTTTAGCGGTAGTAAGAATTCGAACAAATAACAATGGATGACATTAATGCATTAACCGTTAGTAACATCAATAAACACGCTTAAGTGGAAACGATGCAAAATGGCAAAAGCTGTCATTTCCAAACAATGACCTATCCATTTTTAGAGGTTAGTGTTTCTGTCCATTACCGTTTCCGTCAATGCTTTGTCTATGATCTTTCTAGAAAAATGTATTTAAACTCAGATTTTGCCTTGCTAAAAACCATTGATGAAACTTTTTTAAAACTACTCTAGAAATTATTATTTCATTTATTTTCTAATTTTTGAAGAAATCTTTCCGTATCTGATAATCACTGGCAATTATACTTTTGTGACAGTTCTTTGATCCAGTTCCCCTTCCCTCACCTCATTTGTCTCTTTTACGTCCGAGCGAGCAAAGCAAGTGTTTTGGTTAGGGTTAGGTGGGCAAATTTTGATCTGTTTTCTTTACAGGACAATTTGTAATAAATATACAAAACTATCTGAATGTTTGCAGAAAATGGCAGATACAGAGGTGATTTTCTAAACCCTTTATCTAATCATACATCAAACCAACTATTCTGGTAACGTACGTTTCATTACAGGTATTAAAGAAATTGAAAGATGTCCCATTTAAAATCCAGACCGCAAGCTTGAAAGAAAGACGCGAAGTCATTGAAGAAATTCAAGATGTATTAGCCACGCCAGGTAATTAGTTATTTATTCAATTATCGTAACTGATATATGTATAAGATAGTACATATCAATGAAGTGAAGTTATTAAACGTCGGGTATCGGTCCCTAGATTTATTGATCCAATGCCCAGGTATTTTCAGGTAAGTGCATTCAATTCAATGAAGTGAAGTTAGCTTTCAATTTCAAAATATGCCTGTATGTCATTTTGAGTACTGAGACATAACTTTAGGTTTTAATAATACACACATTTTGTTGAAAAATAGTTACACTCTTTAACTACATTTATTATTGTTTCTTAGTCCTAGGAAATATTTCAAGAAGCCTTTATATTCTGCCTACCCATTTTGTACTGTATTTTTGGTACTATAACTATCTTCTAGTATTTAATTTAAAGTAACCATATGATAGGTAAGTTTAGTTATTCAAACATAGGGTTATATTTTACAGTTTAACATCTTTTGATCATATTTAACATGAAATATATTGTTTGACAGTAAGGCAAGAAAAATGTCAGTTTCTTTCATATGTATCTAGTGTAAATATTCTCTTCAGGTATAACTGAACCAGCAGTTAGGTTTGTCTGCCGTGTTGTGACATCAACATTGCACCGCTACAGGGATACAACATCACAATTTTATGTCAAAACTTTGCTAACATATCTTAGTACCAACCATCGTGAATGGACATTGCGTAGTTTCCTACCATTGTTACTTGACATATCAGAAAATTTACGGAATACAGTTACGTCGTAAGTAAATTTTCCATACAATAAAACTAAATACAAATTGCAGATTATCTGATACTTCACTGTATATTATTCTAACGTGTTTTTGTGAAATAAATTTATTCTTATTCTTAATTTTTTTTTTAGTAAAAGTACGTGCCAAAGTGGTCTGTTTGCATTGCACTGGTCAGCTGTAGTGGCTGAATCATCACTTAAGAACACAGATGAAGATGGTGTTGACTACAATTCCTTAGTTTTATCCCAAGCCAATTTGTTGGCTGTGGTCACGGCTTATGGAAACAAGAAGAAAAATAATAAAGCATTTACTGCTGTATGTATATTAAAATTAACTAGTGCTAAATTGTGTACAAATGTTAATGAAATTGTGATTGGGTGATATAATTATTTTTCGATTTTAGTTGCATGCCTCATGGAAAGCAATTGGTAAGACAAAAGCCACCAAATGGTTTGATGTCCTCAGCACATTACCAGCTGACTCTGGTCCCCAAGTTCCCATCATTTTCTCTGCCCTTTGTAGACATTTTAGGCAAACTGGAGATGAAGAGATTGTCATTAGTCATAAGGTAATATTATTACAAAAATATAGGTCCATGCACAAAGATTGTTTTTAAATATTGTAAGATTAATCAAATAAATATCTGGACAGGCAAAAATGATGGATAGCTTCATAAAGAGTCTGATCAGTGTTAAAAACCGTCCCAATGCACACTACATCAGTGGTTGCGCAGACATGCTGCACATGGTGACCTTGGAGGATGTCAAGGACTCCTTGTTGCCAGCTCTGCAGAAGGCCATGCTTCGCAGTCCCGAGACTATCATTCAAGCAGTCGGTGAGGTGTTTGCCAATCTGCAATTATTTGTCGATGGAATTGCAGTCGATATTGGCAAAAGTTTAATAGGTATGGATAATTGTAATCTTAAAAATTATTGTATTTTTATACAGAGATGTTCACTTTAGTATATGACATTGGTAATAGTGAACAAGATTGTGGCCTTGTGCAGGTAATCTGCATTCAAAAGACCAGTGGGCTCGAGCAGAAGCCAACAAGGCGCTAGGGCACCTAGCACGCCGATGCTCCGCGCTGCCGGCCGCGCGCACTCTGCTCACCAGCGCCTTTGCCGAGTACCACGGCGCCAGCGGGAAACTTACCTCCAGCGAAGATAAAATTGCTGTACTACAGGTCAGTATACAGGCCATACTTCAAGAGTAATCGGGCAAACAAAGGATGCATATTATTTTTTCTAATATACTTATGATCACAATCCCATCTATAGTAGTTCATGTAGCTCACAAATGAACTGTATAATAACAGTCCAAACTGGATTTATACAAATATGTCTGGAATGGTTGTTTTTTAGGGTGCGGGTACACTAAGTGAACTAGCGGTGAGTGAGGAGGACTTCACGGCGCTGTACGAGGAGGCGACGAGTCAGGTGGCACGCGTGCTGGACAGCGAGTCCCACGAGCGCACCCTTTGCGTGGCGCTCGACGTGCTCAGCCTGTGGACGCAGCGGCTGCGGGCACCGCTACACCCCAAGGTCTATGAGATATTCAAGGTGTGTAACGAGTCGACCTGCAAAGAATTAAATATTGATTCCAATAAATCACTATGTTTAATTTAAAACATATGTTATATGCAGAAGAACTTGTCGGCAAAGAACAGTACGCCGGCGGTTCGGAGCGCGTACATGTCGCTGGTGAGTCGCGCGGTGCGGGGGGGCGTGTCCGCCGCGCATGCGCAAGCACTCCGCCCCACGCTGCTGACCACCCTCGAGCGCGCCGCCACGCAGCCGCCACAGGTGATCATCCACACATACACACCTAGAATATCAGTAAATATATGTAACAAAATATTGTAAAACACTGGTATCATTCGATCCATTTTGTAGCACCCAGTTTTAAACGAGGCGATCTCGGCCATGCTGGGCTTAATACTGATGGACGAGGAGCGGCAGCTGGCCTCGAAGACCGCGGTGTGGTCCATGCTGGTGCACCCCGAGAAGCATGTGCTGCTGCAGGACCGAGTGCTCGCCGCCGCACCGGATGATGGTGACTAGACCTTTTTTACTTTTCTATTGTGCACATACGAAGTTTGTGACCATTGTTTGTATTTGAATTAGTTTGTTATTTTATTTTCAAGAGTGACTTTCTATCGGCAAATCGGTTTATTGCAATAATTTTTAAACTATGTGATTCGTTTAGTGTGTCAGTTTATCTTAATTGGTGCTGTGATCGGTTGCACTATAACATTTACCCCTTTATAGTCCTAACGCAGGTGGTGTTGGTATGCAGCGCGGCGCTGGAGCGGTACGCGGCGGTGGCGCGCGACGGCGGCTCGCCCCTCTACCGCGCGCTCGTCCTCGTGCTGCTGTCCACCGCCAAGCCGGTGCGCACCGCCGCGCTGCGAGAGGTCAGCTCCCTCCTCGCCAGGGAGGACCGGGCGCAGGTGGCCCGCTTCCTGGCCCTTAAGCTCAACGAAGTGCTGGAGGAGGGCAAAATATTCACCACCAAGGAGAAAACTTCCCCTGAAGAGAAGACCGAAGTTACCGGGAAAATTATTCTAGATTGTGTTCATGCCATTTGTTCCTACAGAGGTGAGATCTCTTGTCATTACTGCACTATAAGTTTTTATCTTTGATCGAGGCCGAGAGTTCTGTGTTTACTTATATAATTCATTAAGCTAATATATTAAATATGAGAAAATGATGTTTCATATTATTGTACAGATTACCCTTCTGACGAGTTGGAGAGGCTAGCTATAGACATCCTGCCGAGCTGCCACCACCCGGTGGCGGCGGCGGGCGGCGGTGGTGGGCGCGCCTGGCTGCGGCTGCTGGCACACCTGCGCCTGCAGCCGCGTGATCTCGTCGCTCGCCACTGCAGCCACCTCAGGGCCACCTACATAGACGGATACACGCCCACTCCGGTACAGCGCGTTGAGCTTTTACATTCTGTCATGTTTTCGGTTTATTTTATATTTTGGAGTGTGACATTTGTGATCGGAGCTAAGCAGGTTGTATAATATGTTGTGGTGTTGTTGTGCAGACGATGTCCAACATCGTGTCCTCCCTGGTGGCGGCCAACGAGCAGGCGGTGGGCGGCGCGGCGCTGGCGGCGGCGCTGGACGCGCTGCGGGCGCCCGACCTACTGCGCGTCTCTCGCGACGAGTACTTCGTGTTCCTCACGCCACCCGGCGACCTCTACGACAAGAGCGTCGTGCCGGGGTACTACTGGCTCTCACTAAACTTATATATTATTTACATGTCACTGTGTGATGTTAAGTGAAATACTTGTATTAACAGCAATGATGACGGCAAGGAGATGAATTTGAAGCGCGAGAGCAAGGCGTACAGCTATAAAGAGCAGCTGGAGGAGCTACAACTGCGCCGCGAGCTCGAGGAGAAGCGGCGCCGCGAGGGCCAAGCTAAGCAGGTGCCCTCGCCGCACACGACATCTACACAATATTTCCTTTTTTTAATACCATTTTTGATTAATCTAATGTATTTCCTCAGGTGCCGCTGAGCGCTAAACAAAAGGAAGCTATTAAGTTGCAGCTGGCCAAGGAGAGCATTATTCGCGACCGGCTCACCGCGGTAACTAACTGCATATATTTTGCTGTAACTGCCTGTGACGACTCGGGTTCTAACCGGTATTTGTATGTGGAACAGCTAAACGATCGCGTGGTCGTGGCCGAGCAGCTGGTGAGCGCGGTGCAGGCGGGTTCGGCGTCTGCGGTGTGCCAGCAGGCTAGGCACTTGGTGTCCGCCGTGCTAGCTGCGTTGCGAAGCCCACTGGCCGCGCCGCGCCTCGCCCCGCTCTTCCTGCGCCTTCGCCCTGCCCTGCTGCCGAGACATGCCCTGCTCGGTGACACCGTCGCACGCGTCGCACTCAGGTACGTACGTCCTTAGCACAATAGCAAATATACACAGTCATGATGTATGCACAGGTATTATTTTTATATCAACAACAATCGAAACAGATTACACAAGCCGCAGTGTGACCTGGAGCCGTGCTGGGAGGAGGAGGAGTTGGGCAAGGCGACAGTGCGCACCATCGGCCTGCTGCACGCCGCCACCGTCGAACCCAAGCCCGGCGCCGAGGCCGATGCGTCTGCGCCGCCGCCCTCGGCCATCACCCACCTAACCGCTCCCGGCTTCTGCTATATATTCCCTCTGCTCAAACAAGGTGTCATATATTTGAAACATCTTTATAAAATTACAAATACTGTAATCAGTTTGACCTTTCTTACTATATGAGTTTTTTGTATGTCAGGTCTGACGGGTCCTGCGCGCGCGGACGAGGCGGCCATGGTGAGCGGGCTGGCGGTGATCGCGCGCCACGCTCGGCTGCGCGGTGACCCGCTTGACCCTCGGGACATGCTGCGCCCCGCCCTCCTCCCCATCGACCACATGTTCCGTCTTCTCATCGACGTCATCAGTGAGTCAAACGCGCACGCACGAACGCACCTACATGTTTTTAAGTATATTATAATAATTTTGCGTATTGTGTACGCAGGCAACACGAGCAAGCGCGTCCAAGCGGCGGCTACGCTAGCTTTGCTGGAGACAGCTGAGTGCGCCGCGCGCGGCGACCTCTCCCTCGACGATGCAACCTGCCTGCTGGCCGGCCTGCAGAATCCACAAGAGGTCGCTCGCTTTCTTCATACCTTATGTCCTTCAACTAAATATATTTTCAAAACAATGTACGATTTGTAAATTCAGGTAGTGCGCGACGCAGCACTGCGCGCACTCCTCTGCGTCGCCGACTGTCTGTCGCCTCTGCTGGACGATCTCGAGCACGGCTTAGAAATTACAAAGCGACTATATATTGCTACATTTGATGTCTCCGAAGATAACAAGTAAGCTATATTTTGATCAATTTTAAGTGTAATGTATGCGCAATGCAGTTTTTTAACACAGGTTTGGTCGCAGGAAACTGGCCTACAAGTTGTGGAGCATGGTGCCGCGCGCGGAGGCGTGGCTGAGCGGCGCGGAGGCGGAGCTCGTGCGCGAGCTGGTGCGCGAGGTGCAGCACCCCGCCGAGCCGGTGCAGCGCGCCGCCGCCGATGCGCTCGCGACGCTCGTGGCGCGCGCCTACAGCGCGGACTGCGCCCCAAGCCGCGTCATGCACATGCTGCACGACCTCTACGTAGAGAAGTACCCCGTCAGTACCCACCGTTACTTACACGAGATATTAAATACAAAACAAAATATACTTTAAGGATCCCCATTCTTTAGGCATTCTGATGCAATGGTTATGTACAGGTAATCCCCGCGAAGCTGGATCAGTTCGGGCACGAGCGTGAGGCGGCGGTGGATGAGTGGGGCGCGCGGCGGGGCGCTGCGCTGGGGCTGCGCGCGCTGGCGCCGCGGCTGACCGCGGAGGACGTGCCGGCCGCCACCGCGTTCTTCGTGCAGCGCGGCCTGGCCGACCGCAGAGATGAGGTGCGCGAGGAGATGCTCGCCGCCGCCATGGCCGTCGTCGACCTGCACGGCAAGGTAACTCACACTCACACATTTCAACTTATTGTGTTATGTGATAAAATGTTAGCCGCATCTATATGAGAAAAGTTGTTATTGGAAATTACTATTTTGGTTTACTTACTCTATATTTCTTTTACACACGTGCATTGATGTGATTGATGTTTATAAGTTGAGTAATCCGTACGTTTTACAGGAGACGTTGAGCAGCCAGCTGCCGGTATTCGAGAACTTCCTGGACACTGCGCCCAAGTCCGGTAGGTTCGACGCGGTGCGGCAGTGCGTCGTGTTGCTTGTGGGCTCACTGGCGCGACACCTGGAGCCCCACGACGCGCGCATCCGCCCCATCACGCTGCGCCTCGTTGCCGCACTCTCCACGCCCAGCCAACCGGTAACCGCCCACATTGACGCCCTTATACGATGCTTTATCTTAGTTTGTATTCCTGCACCTAGTCAACGTTGACTTTGTTGTGTTCAGGTGCAGGACGCGGTGAGCAACTGTCTGCCGCACCTGGTGACGTCACCCGCGCTGGCGGCCGAGATCCAGCCCATCATGAACAAGCTCATGAAGCAGCTCCTTACCGCAGAAAAGTACGGCGACAGGAGGGTCAGTGGAAACCATCACATTTTAGATAGGTTTATTGATATACATTTGTCAAGAAGATTCATCCTGCACGATTCATAAATTGTTCCAGGGCGCTGCTTACGGTATTGCGGGTGTGATCAAAGGGCTCGGCATTCTCTCGCTGAAACAATTGGACGTCATGGGAAAACTCACAGAAGCCATACAAGAGAAGAAAAATTACAAGTATCGCGAAGGTGAGATCAATTCAATTGATGTCTATGTAACTAATTCCTAAGACATGACTAATGTCATATAAACATGGTGAGAACGTATTATGCATATTGTTATGTGGTCGCAGGCGCACTGTTCGGCTTCGAGATCCTGTGCTACAAGCTAGGGCGGCTGTTTGAGCCGTACATAGTGCACGTGCTGCCGCACCTGCTGATGTGCTTCGGCGACAGCTCGCAGTACGTGCGCGCCGCCGCCGACGACACCGCCAAGCTCATCATGAGCAAGCTCAGCGCGCACGGCGTCAAGCTCGTGCTGCCCTCGCTGCTGCAGGCGCTGCAGGACGACAACTGGCGCACTAAGGCTGGTATGTAACACGACACCCCCTCCCCCCCACCGCCCCATAAGCGACAACTTTTTCACTATGCACTATTTTATTTTGTTGACTGTTAAACTGTTGAGGAATAAGAATGTGTGTACAGGTTCGATCGAGCTGCTGGGCGCAATGGCGTACTGCGCGCCGAAGCAGCTGTCGTCGTGTCTGCCCTCCATCGTGCCCAAGCTGATCGAGGTGCTGAGCGACTCGCACACCAAGGTGCAGGAGGCCAGCGTCGAGGCGCTCGGCGTTATCGGCTCCGTCATACGCAACCCCGAGATACAAGGTATCCGCCGCCTGATCACTACACACTAAACTAACTATTTTACATTATTACAAATACATATTTTCACTCTCCTCATATTTTCATTCATTATAAATGTTACTTTTATAAAATGTATTTATGTGTGCTTGTGTTCGGCGTTGCAGCGATCGTGCCGGTGCTGCTTCACGCGCTGAAGGACCCCTCCAACATGACTTCGGCGTGCCTGCAAACGTTGCTCGACACCAAGTTCGTGCACTTCATCGACGCGCCTTCGCTAGCCCTCATCATGCCTGTCGTGCAGCGCGCCTTCCAGGACCGAAGCACCGAGACGCGCAAGATGGCCGCGCAGATCATCGGCAACATGTACTCGCTCACCGACCAGAAGGACCTGCTGCCCTACCTGCCCAACATTATCCCCGGACTCAAGAGCTCGCTGCTCGACCCCGTTCCCGAGGTCAACTGCGCCCCATCGCTTCATCTCTCTTATGGATCACTGTCACCGCATTGTACTTAAGCCATGTGTGCACGTGTGGCAGGTGCGGTCAGTGTCGGCACGCGCGCTGGGCGCCATGGTGCGTGGCATGGGCGAGAGCAGTTTCGAGGAGCTGCTGCCGTGGCTCATGCAGACGCTCACCTCGGAGTCGAGTAGCGTGGACCGCTCGGGTGCCGCTCAAGGACTTTCCGAGGTCGTCGCCGGTCTCGGCGTCGAGAAACTGCACAAACTTATGCCAGGTCCGTCCACGACTCTTAACACCCGCAGGAAATAATATGACTGTTATATATTCAATATAAATACTACTATTTAAATTAAATATTTGAATCGTTGAGTAATATAGGTTTGTTGTGTGTGGGGCAGACATAATAGCGACTGCGGAGCGCACGGACATCGCGCCGCACGTGAAGGACGGCTACATAATGATGTTCATCTACATGCCGGGCGCGTTCACGGACGAGTTCACGCCTTACATCGGCCAGATCATCAACCCCATCCTGAAGGCGCTGGCGGACGAGAACGAGTACGTGCGCGAGACGGCGCTCAAGGCGGGCCAGCGCATCGTGACCTTGTACGCGGAGTCCGCCATCGCGCTGCTGCTGCCCCAGCTCGAGCGCGGCCTCTTCGACGACAACTGGCGCATCCGATACAGCTCCGTTCAGCTGCTCGGCGACCTGCTCTACCGCATCTCCGGCGTCTCCGGCAAGATGAGCACCGAGACCGCCTCCGAGGACGACAACTTCGGCACTGAACACTCGCACCGCGCCATCATGAGCGCGCTCGGCGCAGAGCGTCGCAACCGCGTGCTCGCTGGCCTCTACATGGGCCGCAGCGATGTCGCTCTCATGGTGCGGCAGGCCGCCCTGCACGTCTGGAAGGTACCACCCACGCAAGTCATACATTAAAACGCATTTAAATCCGGTGGATTTTTACTAAACGATTTTATCCGTGCAGGTCGTAGTGACAAACACGCCGAAGACCTTGCGTGAGATCTTGCCGACGCTCTTTGGACTGCTGCTGGGCTGCCTGGCCTCTACCAGCTATGACAAGCGGCAGGTCGCCGCTCGCACCCTCGGTGATCTCGTTAGAAAGGTATGCCTATTTAATTATTTGAAATGTTACAATAATAAATGAAAAAAATATGCATTATACTTAACACTGATTGTATGTGTGTGTGTACGAAAGCTGGGCGAGCGCGTGCTGCCGGAGATCGTGCCCATCCTGGAGCGCGGGCTGCGGTCGGACCGCGCCGACCAGCGGCAGGGCGTGTGCATCGGTCTCGGCGAGATCCTCGCCTCCACGTCGCGAGACGCCGTGCTCAGCTTCGCGGACGGCCTGGTCCCCACGGTGCGCACGGCGCTCTGCGACCCGCTGCCGGAGGTGCGCATGGCCGCGGCGCGTACCTTCGACTCGCTGCACGCCACCATCGGCAACAAGGCGCTCGACGACATCCTGCCGCCCATGCTGGCGCAGCTGCACGACGCCGACACCCAGCGTGCGGACGCCGCGCTCGACGGCCTCAAGCAGGTAGGTTGGCCACCGGTTAACACTAGGTGCTCCTTTTGGCTGTCGTATATTTAGTTTACAATATCTATAAATTTGTATGTATAGCAAGTTAGCATAATTTAAAACTATATAATGGATCATTATTTAGATAATGGCTATCAAGTCGCGAGCCGTGCTGCCGTACCTGATCCCGGTGCTGACGGGCACAGGCGGCACGGGGGGCGGGGCGGACACGCGCGCGCTCTCAGCTCTGGCGGCGGCGGCGGGCAGTTCACTGTCGCGCTACTTGCCGCGCGTGCTGCCGGCGCTGCTAGCCGCGCTACTTGCGGCGCGCGGCTCCCCTCATGAAGCCCGAGAGTTAGACCAGTGCCGCGACGCACTCTTGCCGGTCGTCGACGATGCGGGCGTGCGCTGGTAATCATTACTCCACCGTTTATTTTACCTAAAAATAATGCTATTTTACCATTTTTGCACGTAGAAACACATCCAATTGTCCCATTCTGCTGTCCATATATAGGTTGTAAAATAGTGTGTTTGTGTGCACAGCATCATCGACATGCTGCTGGAGGCGGTGCGCACGAGCAGTGGCGATCGGCGGCGCGCTGCGGCCGCGCTGCTTTGCGCGTTCGTGTCGCACTCGCGCGCCGACCTCGCGCCCCACGTGCCGCAGCTGCTGCGTGGACTGCTGCTGCTCTTCGCCGACACCGACCGCGACGTGCTGCAGGTCACACATTCACTCACATGCTTCGGCATAATATCTCATTTGATATTACTATTTTAGCAATAATAAAAAAATGTGTTTGTGTTTTACCAGATGGCGTGGGAAGCGCTGTCCGCACTGACGCGCACGCTGGACGCGGAGCGGCAAATGCAACACGTGAGCGATGTGCGGCAGGCGGTGCGCTACGCCGCCGCGGACCTCAAGCCTGGTGACCTGCTGCCCGGCTTCTGCCTGCCCAAGGTGCTGCCCTAAAATCAATTATAATATAGAAACATTGATAATCCCTAGCTCCACAGGAAATAATATTAAAATGAAATAAAACTAAAAAACTTATCCTTCGATGTCAGGGCATAGCGCCCATCCTGCCGCTGTTCCGCGAGGCTATCCTGAACGGTTTGCCAGAGGACAAAGAGGGCGCGGCATTGATGCTGGGCGAGGTGATTCGGCTGACGTCGGCGGCCGCGCTGCAGCCCTCCGTTGTGCACGTCACCGGCCCGCTCATCCGCATCCTCGGCGACCGGTTCAACGCCGCCGTCAAGGCCGCCGTGCTCGAGACGCTGGCCGAGCTGCTCTCCAAGGTGCAACGAGTGTTTGGTGCTTCTTCAAATAATATTATTCAAAAAATGAACAATATGTAAACGAGTTATATTGTTGCGTCAGGTGGGCGTGATGCTGAAGCAGTTCCTGCCGCAGCTGCAGACGACGTTCCTGAAGGCGCTGCACGACAGCAGCCGCACGGTGCGAATCAAGGCGGGGCTGGCACTCTCACAGCTCGTACTCATCCACACGCGCGCCGATCCGCTCTTTGTGGAGATGCACAACGGCGTGCGCAACGCGGAGGACGCGGCGGTGCGCGAAACCATGCTGCAGGCGCTACGCGGCGTGCTCACCGCCGGCGGTCAGAAGATGTCGGAGCAGCTGGCGCTGGCCGTGCTGGCCACGCTCACCACACCCGCGCTTCTCGCACACCCCGACGATCCCCCGCGCAGCGCCGTCGGCGGCTGTCTAGGTGCGCTAATACAGTGGCTGCCGACTGCGCACCGCGATGCGGCCATCGCCCACCACGTGCTGGGCGGCTCGCCAGCGGAGGACTGGCTGCTGCAGCACGGCCGCTCGTGCGCGCTCTTTGTCGCGCTCAAGGAGAGCCCGCAAGAGATCTACCGCGAGCCATTCCTCGAGCGCGTAGAGCGCACGCTGCTCACCCATTTGGCCAGCGAGCGCGCGCCCGTCGCCTGCAACGCCGTGCGCGGCATCGGCTACCTCGCGCGCCATCTGCTGCAACACGACCGCCCCCTGCCTCACAACTTGCTCTCGCAGTTCGTCAGGGTGAGCACGCTACCTTAACGGCCGCGCTCAGAAATGCACTTCAAAGATTACCCTATTTTAATTGTAATATGTAGATTTCGAGTGCTTATTTAACAATTCATTTATTACTTATTTCGATAGCACATCACAGTATTCAATATCTTATTATCACTTCTGATACTGAACTATATTTACGTTCATCATCAAAGTTATCTTTCTGTGTAATTGTTTTGCTTTAGTAATATTTTGCCGCGAGCACAAAACTGTCTTATCACAAAACACATCCACCGACAGTTTTATATATATGATAACACTATTATCAAGAAGCAGTCATCACTTACTGCGACATATTTTTATGACGTCATTTATTCAACATAAATTAAACCAATGACACACTTTGTATCGATTAATAACATCGTC
The DNA here is from genome assembly GCF_000836235.2 of Papilio xuthus. Lineage (NCBI taxonomy): Eukaryota > Metazoa > Arthropoda > Insecta > Lepidoptera > Papilionidae > Papilio > Papilio xuthus. The sequence goes on from NW_013529869.1 coordinate 5,293,295, forward strand.
CTTGAACAACTCTGGCAACATTATCAAGTATAAGATATTTACCGTTTCTCTTATAACAATACATTTTAATGAAAACTAAATAATTTGTAAAACAATTACTATCATATTGTTACAAATTACGATAATGTCTTTCATAGAAATGACATCTTGTAGTTATAGATTGAGCACATTTGTATCGCACCAAACAGAGTATGAACCACTCGAGCAACGAGGTGAAGCAGCTGATGGCGCGGGCGAGCGCCCTGCTGGGCCGCGAGGCGCCGCTGGAGGCGTGTGGCGGCGAGCTGCTGCGCGCGCTGCTCCCTGCCCTCGTCAATGGCACCAAGGAGAAGAACACCTACGTGCGCGCCAACTCAGAGCTCGCCCTTCGCGCCGTGCTGCGTTTGCCGCACGACGAACACTTCCACCAGGTACTCATCGTCTCAACACGCCACACGCACAATGATTTTTAAACTTCATTGGTATGCTGCAGTCAAAATATTCAGTGCCCAAGGAATAATGGTCCATAAGAAAATTATGAATCAGAGATTGGACTGCTATCCAATAATGTTTTACATGTAAGTACATCCATTGTCGTACATGCAAACTTTCCCATTTAAAATATTAATCAGTAACCAAAACAGATGATGTTATGTATGTGTTGTTGCAGAAATGCTTGGTGCTACTGGAGGAGGGTGCGCGCGAGGCTCTGAGCGACGTGGTGGCCCGCGTGCTGCGCCGTGCGCACGGTGATGCGCGCGATGCCCGCGACCGTGACGAGGACCTAGACTGCACGCTGCTCACCTGAGCCTCGCCCCCTCGCCCGGCCCACTGCCACCTCACTATATTATAATATAAATATCTATTGTTAATGAAGCCACATACACTTTTATTTCAACCCCATTTTGTGTTATTCCTGTTAAGAAACTTTTCCATAGTAGGAAGCCTTAACAACCTTAATTTACAGCCAGCATTGCAGTGAGCTGACAAGTTGACTTCTGGGCTCTAATTACTTAATGTAGCTTTTGGGAGGTCACAATGACTTCAGGGTAAAAAAAAAGAAACTGAACATTTGAATGAGGTATATATTAATTTTGTATTGTCTGCAACTAAGATATTTTCCAACAAAATATAAGACCACTACTGATATTAGTTAACTTGTAATTTGTCAATTTTTTTTATTTTGTATGAGCTAGTGCCTGATTACGGTCCCACCTGATGTGTGTGTGTTTGACAAAAAATATTTTCTTGTGTGTTGTATATGTAAAAAAAGCAATTATTATATTTTTTAAGTCACCATTTATTACCACGTAAATTGACATTACTGATCAAGACAAGACGCACACAACAAAGTGCTGTAATTCTAACAGAAGATTTACAGTTGGATACATTTAGGATCTACAAGCTAGAAATATGTGTAAAAGGATGGGCAAATAATAAAATTCATTTTTGAAATGTTTTTTATTCTGTACTATGATGGAATGTTAGGTAATGAAAAATGTTAAAATTCATTTACTTTCACTTATATTTTAAAATTCAGAATTTGTTATTTTCTTGGAGAAACCCTTGCTTTGTACGAGGTCATTGCATTCGGAACGAGACAGGCGTGAGAGAAGGATGCGCTCCAACTCGCGATCTTTGCTGTCCAACAGAATGAGCTCAGGATCCGCCCCGGTAATAAATTTAACCTCTAAGCGTTCATATTTGGGTGCATCTTCCATTACAAAACTTTTGACTTCAGGTAAACGGTTAAGGGAACAGCCCCTACAACTCTGAAAGTAAATTTACATAACTATTTGTATTTCATTCCATTATTAGATTAATTTCGTTCAAAAGATTATTTTTACCTCAATTCGAGCCGAAGCTATATCAGACTTCTCATAGGCTACCGTTGTAGTAATTACTACACTTACTACTAATATTAAAATATTCCACTGTTGTGCCATTTTAAAATTTATTAAAATACAAAACACAAACTAAAGAATAATCCACACACTTCAACGTCCAAACACCAAAAATGCCTATTCGATAATTGACAATTTGAATTTGACAATGAACTCATGAATTGATTGACAAAAAACAAGATATCATGACAAGTCTTTTTTTTATTATAATTTTATGACCTGGTAACATAGTGGTCATGACAAGTCCCCGATCATTCTACAAAGAGCAGTTAGGGTCAAAATGATTAACTCATCTGAATTCATCAATCATTGCATCTGCTTTCTGCCCGTGCTCTGATATTAATATTGTGATAAGACTGAAGTGGCCAATACGATAAAAACTATTGAAATCATATTCTCGTATATGCGTTTAATGTTTTTTGATGAAATTTAGATAAAATACATCCACGATACAATGTAAACTTATATTGATAATTATTATTTATCTGTTTGTTCTTTGTTATTAAAGGAATAGTATGGTGTCGATGTCACCATGTCCATGTCATAAAATTAAAAAAAGGTGTGGTGTCACTGTCAATGTCAATTGTCAAGTTACACGAACAAAAGAAAGAAGAAAGAGAAGAAAGTCATCTTTTGTGAATACGTTTTTATGAATCATGGAAATTTATTTTTATTAGTAAATACAACAATAATTTTGTAATTTTTTGGGAGCTAAAAGAATTAAACTAAAGGAGTTAGTGTAACGAGAAGATATTGACACTATCAAGTGTTTTCAGAATAGTTCAGTGAATCGGAAATCACAATTGACTGTGACCTGAGTTTTTGGAAGTAAAGTGATCGTGATCTAGATTTAGTGCTTTATACTTGTAGTTAGAGATATAAAACAAGGAGTGGGGAAATTGACATAATTGTAATAAGTTTGTGCATGAATTCATTAACAAAATGCAGAACGAACATCGCAAGGCAATACAAAATAATTTTGGTTCGCTGGTGGAGCAAACTGACCTTGATGTGATGGTTTCGGCTCTATATGAAAAAGGAGTATTTTCAGAACAAATGATCGAACCTTTTAAAGTAAGTTTTTAACTGTTTTTAAATATTTAAACTGTTGTTATAGCATATGTTGCTGTAGTTATAACCATGTTATAGTCTTGTGTTTACTTCTTAATACAATAATATTATTATTAAGGACACAAACAAGGATACAAGGACTAGAAAACGTCAATTGTACATGGACATAATGAGACGAGGGCCTGATGCATTTGGACACCTCTTGGAAGCACTGGAAGAAAATGGCTACTGGAACCTAGTTCGAGACCTGGACCCCGCCAGCTCCCTGCATCTTCAGCCCAGGACCACATACAATAATCAAGGTTATCAAATTTTTTATGTTACCAAAAACAAGTCTTGTCAGTTAATAAGGTTTCATGGATATTTTTTTTAAATCATTTTTTTTTTAGTTTACATATTAAATTATCATGACTTAGTTGACATTGGATAAACTAAATGTTCTTTATTTTTCTCTAAATAAGGTCCATGAAAATAAATTCAATGATATGAGTCAAGTAAAAATAATGGATGTTTATAATAGTTTCTATGATTCTGTTACAGATTCAAAAAGTGGGGAGAGTAACTATGTTAGTATAAGAACAGAGAGAACCAAGAGAACCAAGTCTAATGTTGAAGCCACCAAGAGTTAGTAAGATAAACATCAATCCATGCAATGGAAAGAGTAACATGTCTTTTGAGATTTTACTATTTTCATTGCATGGCTTGAAGTAATAGTTTATTTTTTTAGACAACCACCTTTGTCTTCCACATCAAGAAATTTTATTGAGATCCATTGAGTCGCTTTGGAGATATCTAGTAACAGACATCCATCTACCCATTCCTATTTATAATATTAGTAAGATATGAACAATTTGGAATGTATTTGAATCAAAGAATTGCAATCTATTTGTATGGGCATTCACAGATGAGATTCAGGCTGCTTCCTCGACAAGTCATAAGGAAGGCACGGATCCCTCTGTAGACATACCATACTTCCATGTTGTTAAATCCAAAAAGTTCTTTGAAGACAATGTAGATAAAGGTGAGACAAATAACTTACATTATTTGCTACTTATTTGAGATTAGTTTTGTGTGTGTTTTTGCTTGTAAGTATTCTTAAAAAGGGTGATCTTAAATTTTGAAGGGGCCATGAGTGTAATGTGTTAAATTAAAATGAATTTCTTGTTTAAAAGTTGTTTTGTGAATATTGTATTGATATTTCCAGACATAAAGTTGTACAAGACACGAGGGCACCAGCGCGGAATCTTGGTCATCTTCAGCTATATCCAGTTCTACAATGACATAGAAAGGTATCGCAAGGGAGTGGACATTGACTGCAAGAAGCTCAAGTATCTTTTTGATGAGATCGGTTTTTCCGTCATCGCGTACCAGAACCTCACCAAGCAGGTCAGCAATACAATGCCCATGTATCATAAAGCCACATTGTGGGCGGCCAATCTTGTTAACATAACATAATGATCTTGTAAGGTACACAAAAGATGCAATTTAGTGATGTTTGAACCGAATGTCATAAGAGAATAAGATACAAATGTGTGTGTTGTGTCAGGAGACGGAGACGACGCTGAAGCGGCTGGAGGAGGTGCTGGTGGGCACGGAGTGCGTGTTCATCGTGGTGTCGTCGCACGGGTACGAGCGCGCGCCGCGCAGCGCCGAGACAGACATCCGCTGCTCCGACGGACATCTGCTCTCCTTCCTCGACATCGTGGAGCGCTTCAACAACGCCAACCTGCCCGCGCTGCGCGGCGTGCCCAAGGTCTTCATCTCGCAGCTCTGCCGGTACACCTACATCATATTGCATACTGAGAGAAATCATCTATACATGTTATAAATTATTTTTTTGGCTGGCTGTCTGTCCCCAATGAAATGGCTCGGCTCACTTTGACAGACTTTGCAGGAAGGTAGGTGATGCACGCGGACATGTTTTAGGCTAGTGGTACTTCTGCGACAGCTAGTAATGAAATAAACTGAGCGAATGGTAGGAAGTTGCGGTTAATGAGATGATGTGCGCTGCAGGGGTCGCAACGAGGAGTGGACGTTGGTGCCGCGGCGGCGGGCGGGGGCGGGGGCGGGGTCGGGGGAGGGTGTGGGTGGTGGTGGGGGTGCGGGGGACGCGCCGGACACGCACCACCCCCGCCTGGAGAGCGACGGCGCGCGCTGGGAGGAGCCGCTGGAGCGCCAGCCCGACCGCATCTACTCCGACATTCTGATCGCCCACTCGACGGTGCCGGGTGAGCGAGTGATGTTGTGCGTGTGGTGTCGTGGCGGAGGGTTGTTGTAACGCGGCGGTTGTGGTTGTGCAGGTTTCGTGTCGCACCGGGACCCGGAGAAGGGGTCGTGGTACATCCAGGCGCTGTGCGAGGTGTTCGCGGCGCGCGCGCACGACTGCCACGTGGAGAAGCTGTTCACGCTGGTGGACGAGCGCATGTACCGCCACTTCCAGGTGCAGACCTCCTCCGTGGAGAAGTGGGGCTTCAACCGCCGCCTCTACCTGCACCCCGGCCTCTACGAGGACTGACCCCGTCTGCTGACTGTCCGCCTCGCCTCTACACGACTCCTCGAAGTACGGCTCTCTCGCTGTCCATTACGTTAATAAGTTTATTTATTTAAGCAATAATGATATTATTATATTAATCAGACCAATTAGTTTTATTGTATAAGTATATTATTTAATTAATATTCTTCAGTTGATGTACATTGTATCACTTTCAAACTTATCTTCAAAATAACATAAACAATGTGTTTCGGTCTCGGAATCTCACAAAAGATCTAAAGAAAAATGAACATTCCTCAAATAATGTGCCAAGTAAATGTATAGAAAGTATGTATTTATCTTTTTGTACAAAAACAGAATAATTTAACGTCTTTCATAAAATTGAACTTTTGTATTCATTGTTATCATGTATTTCATATTAACAATGAACTCTGCAAACATCTTTATAGTTATTATATAATATTATATTGCGGTATTGGAAAAGCAAGTTCCTACCAATACATACAAAAGTTCGACTTGTACTCGTCTCGTCATCCATATTGAGTGAAATGTTTCTCCTGCTACTAAAACCTACTGATGATACTTATTTTATTTTTAGGAATAACAACAGCTATTTTTACAAAGTAGGTACAACAGTTACATATATATTTACTGGAAAACTATATTGTCCGGTATACAAAGCCTTCAGTGTTATGGAGATCATTGACGGTTCTGCACGTCTGAAATTAACGCACTGATTTAAACATCATGTCTTCCATTTGCCACAATTAATCGTAGATTTTTTGCAACTATTTACTTAGTAATAAATTTTTTTTTCCGTCGTCCAATCTGCTATCGTGCCCGCTGTGAATCAGCCATGCCTCCAAGGATATATGGTGAATATCCGCGGGATGGTGTCCCGTTCGATGTCTGTTGTATGTCTGCCCTCAAAAAGGCGTTTTCTCAGCATAGAGCGATAAGGATGTACTGATTAAGATGAGCTAGGACTTGAGGTGTAAGATTTGATGGTGGAAATATCAATCCCAGGTTGAGGTTCTAGCTTCTGATATCTGAGGAAGGCATTGTGTAAGAGAGCTACTCGGTCTGATGGGTGTAAGGATATGTTATCTGGTAAATTATTCACTATTTATTAGATTTGACTAGGAAAAAAGTTTTGATGCCAGACGCACCGAAACACTTCGGTCACTAGATGGCGCTATTAGCGCTAGGGAGGAAGGCTAAACTCAATATGGATTTAGGATATCGGTGACTGAAGAATTCATCAAATTATTATAAACAATATACTCTACCAACTCATCCCAAGATTGTTACAGTCGCAGTAGAATTGTGTTTGTTAAAAATAAGATAAGTTTGTTTGATACTTGTGAAAGACATTGTAACATATTCACTGCCAGATTTATATTGACTTGCATTTTTTATACAATATTTGATATGTCTGTGATATATTTAGTTTTAAATGGTTACCAGGCAACGACAAAGATCCAAGGGTGTTTGGTTTTTACCTCTGTGTTTATATTAACCTATTGATAGTGATTTAGAGCAAGTATCATTTTTGATGTTTTACAGAAATGCAACAAGTTCCTAAACATTCGCGAATCTATGGAACAGCTGTTAGTGTAACGTGATTATTATTTTAAGAATTTATAGGCAATAATGTAATTTAAGTGAATTTATGATAATTTTTAAAATAAATATCATGTAATATTTTTTATTAAATTTTGAAATAAATAACCTTAAAATTAACTCCTGTCTTTTAATAGTTTACTTTTAATTTAACTACTTTTTATCTTGGAAAATATAATAAAGAAGAATCTAATGAAGAAGGTTTATTAAGTTAATTTGCATACAAAAATATAAGTATTGAAATAATCAAGTTGGCATTGTTCTTACAGCAGTCGCTCAAGTGGCCACCTTTTACTTAAGTTAACCTTATCAAATATGTAAGTACATGACATTAGTACAGTTATGTACAACAAATGTGTAAACAAATATGTAAGTACATGACATTAGTACAGTTATGTAAAATGTTAAACATATTAAAAATAAAATAATAATTTACTGAGCTTTAGTTGAATTAGTAATATTTTGCTTAATTTAGCCAATAGAAAGTGAAAACAGATAGAAGTAGCTGTATTTGGCCGACAAGTGTAAGTGATGTTCTGCAGCTGTGGTCTCTAGCGGTCAGCGGCAGAGGCCAGTAACATGTTGAGTTTGCTCAGGTTCAACCACTGCCGGACGCAGTCTCGATGCTCCTCGCTACACCGCTCCTGATCTATTGTACCTTCAACGTTGTATAGTTTCTTTTTAAATAAATCGGCATACTCGTCGACTTTTTCCAACCATCTCTGCATGGGACCGATGACGGAGCTGTGATACAGCCAGTTCAATAGCGGAGTTTTAGACCACCACGTTTCGAAAGATTTCCAGTCGTATGCGATGACATTATGATGCCAGTGATTTTTTGTATCAGTTCTGTCTTGATATTGTAGCCACCTAGTGCAGCACTTCAGTTTCTCCGGCAGCGCGGGCTCCTCCTCGTTTGCCGAGTCCGGTACGAGATCCAGCGTGCGGTTGCTGAGGAACGGTGCAATGTCGGATTTGTCGGTCATAACATTTGTGTCGAGAGCGGAGAGTGCGCCGCGCGCCGCCGCGTACTGTAGCGCGGGCAGCCACGCCTGCGACAGCACAAGTGTTGAGGTGAGCACCGTGAGCAGACTCGAGAGGTAGCCGAGCGCCGCCGCCGCGCATGCCGCACGCAGCGCGCCCACCACCTCGCACAGCAGGGCCCCGTCGCAGCTCGCCGCCAGGTCGCCGTATGTGAAGAAACCTCGCAGATTCGCCTGTCGGAGTGCCACTTGCCGCTCCAGCCACAAGAGCCCCGCTTCGAATGATCTTTCGTTCACATAAACATTCCAATCCTATCGGAGAGAAAAATAAGACAAAATGTTACAAATGTTATAACATCTGTTTATATCATTAGCAAAATAAAGTCAATGTTACACACAATAGCATTTAGAAATTCCACTTCGAGTTTCTTGAGCTGGTCCAACTTGAGGCCTCCGGATGCCGCCCACTCGGAGCAAATCACTTCGTCATCCTCTCCATCATCTTGTAAAAACTTGTTGCTCACCATCTGCACTTACAATTTAAGTTTTTACTCAAATGAAAATGTTTTAAACCCCCTTTAATATAAGGACTAAAAGATCCAATATAATAATTTTTATTTACACTTATTTTTCATACATAAACATTGACATTCCCTGCCTGTAATTTTATTACAAGTAAAAATACAGAATGAGCCTTTCTAACAAGAATAAACTAGAATGAAAAGCAAACTGACCAAGGAGACAAGAAAGAGGTCTGCAGGTGCAGCGGAAGCTAGGTAGTCCTTGTTGCAGGATTTGAGGCGTTCCAAATAGAGAATGGCAAGCACAAGGGCACAGGGCGACACACAGGCGCTGCGAGCGATACCAGCAGCCGCATCTGCGCGCAGTCGTCGCAGCGATCGCCCGCGCTGTGCCACTGACCACAGCTCACATGAGATCTCTGCATTGTTTAACCATATTTTCATAAAGTAATATAAACTAAATGTGAAACAGATATTAATGTTTTTCACTAAATAAGATCATTGGCTAGTAGTAGCAATATATAAAGTAAATATTAATTTATCTATAATATGTAGTTACTAAATACAGACTGTGTACTTAAAATATAATAAATGGTACAAAGTTGGATTTCGCCACTTGTAGTACTGACCAGTGACGGGAAGACTGAGGCAAGGCAGGTCAGGCAGCTCACCGTAGTACAAAGTTTTGGTAATTCTCTTTAGAAACTCATCATGGTCTCCAATAGTCTGAAAAGTTTTTATTTTATGTATTTAAAGCTTAAATGAGTAAGCATTAAGACAATTATTTTCATCAACACAAAATTTACAATTTTTTTTATAAATTCTAAGCTTCGGTTTGCCGAAATCGCAAAATGACCACCCATTTGTATGTCCATTTAGGCAGTGGAAACGCACAATAACAAATAACAAAGAGTACAAAGTGATAAGACATAAGCATGCATTGTGAGCGATAACAAGCCCGCCGTGTCGCCGCAATTACCACCTGGTTAACCATGGACACGTATTGTAATATCATACTAACTTATCCTTAGTACTAATTTCCTTTGCAAACATCAACGTCATTTGCTTAAGAAATTTAAGATTTAGTATTATACCTAAAAATACATGTTTTTTTGTTAATTTGAGCCACGACGGGCTTGACCTCCTTCTTACCTTGATCTTGGCCTTTGAGCCTTCCTTTCGTCTTTTTGAAATATTTGACATGATTAAGCTTGTTTCTTGCTCTATTTAACTTCAAGTTGAACGACGCTGTCAACACAAATATTATGAATTTTTTAATCTAAAAATAAAAGTTGTGCAGAACACCGCCACTCGACGGCACAAAACAGAAAAACAGAAAGCAACAGGAAATCAGGAAAGAAATATCTGTCACTGTCATTCTGACAACTGTCACTTACATGTTATTTTTATTATTCACTCGAAAGAGCAGGCAAAGGAACTAAGCCATACAGCCTTTGTCACTTACATGAAACTGACACTTTCCCATAAAAAAAATAAAAAACAAGGCGTCTTGTCCCCAAGTGCCTTGCCCTCTTTTAACAATAGTACAACATAATAAAGTCAGTTTCTCACTAATTATGATAGCAATCACATTAGACTTTTTCCTCGGTGTAAAGTCTCTTATGTCCTTTTTGTATAGATTACTAGGTGACTATATTTATTACTAAAGATTTCCAATTTCTTTCAGATTTCTATATATGCCCAAAAATATAAAATCCTGAGTGATCTAAAGATGGAAAGACTTAGTATTTAACAGCATTTATAAATTAAATTGGGATTTGTTCTTGTTCATCCAATACTTGTGAACTGTATAATTCTGCGTTCTACGCAATTTCTGTCGCTGTCTCGTACTATCTCGTCTCACTGTCGCTGTCAAAACAAAAGCTGTCAAACATAACTTTCGCGAGAAGCGGCTGTATTGCCGATGTCGTTCGTTTAGCTTTCTGTAACAATGTAAATAAGTTTTCGTTGTAATTAAATATCATTGAGGTTTCGTAGTTTTTAAACAAAGAAAAAATAGTAATATTTTGAATTGCATAATGTCAAGGCTGCGATATTTACATAATTTTTACAGGGCGTGTGTGGGCTTCTGTCACTGATATTGATTTGTTTTATTTTATAAGTTTGCTTTCTATAATGTAGTCATACCTAAGACGCTAGTTCTCTATTAAGTGTTAAATAGTTTGCACTATGTGTTAACCGCTAGTGGAGAATGGACATGTGTCATTAAAATGAAAACAAAGAGTTTTCTGCTGTTTTCAACATCAGTATTTGCAATAAGTTTATTTTTGATAGTATTTCACTCCCAACCGCCTCAATCAATTCAAAATATTGTCACACAAACACACCAACATATAAAGGACTTTCAGGTAAATATTAATTCTAATAAGTGTTTTTTTTATCTTTTTATTTAATATTAAAATTAATATGTTTGGGTTATCATTGGTCCCCCAGAAAGTCTTAAATCTTAGTAAGATTATAACCATCAATATAATTTGGAGAAAATTAGACTTTTCTAATCAACTATTCTTCCTTTCATTACAAATAAAATGGTATTAATCCAAAAAAAAAAAATTAATAAGTAGAAAATAATCTAACATTTAATATTTCATGATAGATCATAAAAAATCATTTTGTCAACTTAATGCAGTATTAGTTAGAAGCAGAATTATTTAGGACAAAAAATAATAATCTCTGAAATATCTTTCATCTACCAGATGTTTTTGTTTTACTTTAGCTTCATCGTTATTAGATTATCTCATATATGGGCTTCTTATCTTTTAAGTGAATATTACCCATTGATTATTTCATGCTAATTACTCAATTTTAGTGAAATATAATTTGTATTTTTTTTGTCTATTGTTTTAAGCCGTATATCCATATAAAAAACAAAGGTTTCAAAAAAAATTACTAAACTGGCTCAACATCCATCCATATGAATATTTTTAATTGAATACTATACATATAAATTCGGAAGATTGACTTTTGAGTGTAACATATGGCATAATATGACAATATGTCAGGCGTGGGTCCCACAGGAGAAGCTCCGCGATGTGGAGGCGAGCCATCTGGTGGCGGGCGAGGAGTACGCGCGGCTGCTGGGACTGGACGGGCGCGCGGAGCCCTGGCGCAACACCACGCTGCCCGCGCTCGTGACGTACGCGCGCGGTGACGCGCACGCCCTCGCTGTCGCTTTCGTCCGCCACGCTGCGCGCCTGCCCTACACCGTGCTCCTTTACAACATAGGCCTCAAGCCCTACTCCCTATCTGTTGTTAGTACCTACCTTACTTCAGCAAAACCTTACAATTTTCAACTTCTGATGCAATTAATTGACTTTACAATTAAAATACATTTAAATTAATCTTTGTTTTAAATATATTAGATTTTAATTGTTTGTTCGTTATCACATCATTAGATGTCGACTGAACTTATTATTATTAAACATTTTCTAAATGGTCTACTTTACAAAATATTTGTTTGTCAGGTGTCAAGTTACTGCAACTCGTCCAAATGCGCGGTGGTGGACTTCGACCTGAGCGCCTTCCCTTCGCACGTGAGCGACGAAAGCATCTACGCGTTCCGCCCCCTCATCATACAGGTCAGTGGCAGGAGACAACTGAAGCAAGTGGGATGGGACTCTATGAGCTTATTGTCCTAGCTCAGCGACAAACGTGACGTACACAAAATGTCAAGGCGAGAGAGTTGTACAACCATCGTGCCAAATGTAAGACCGTAATCTCTGCCTATCCCTCAGAGTCACGGGCGTGAGTTATGTAGTTTAAACTCTGATAAAAATGCGCATTAATTTCGTGTTAAAAGGCGGGAAATTCATTTCCTTCAACTGAAATATTTTCCATACAGCAATAACTTTTCGATTATATACAAGTTTGTCTTATTTTTGAGCGATATCTACTGAATTACATATGTATTGCAAACAATATTAAATAAAAAAAATGTGCATTTGTCGCCTATATGTTATTAAGCCCTGAGTACACTAGCTGCTCGATACAACATCCTCAGTATGAGGTCGCCACGTAGTTAGCTCACGCTATCAGCCAGGTGTTATAGAAATTACAAATAGCTTATTACAAATAAAATATGAAGATTATTTAATAGTATGTAATAGTATGTCGATATGTTTGTACTAACCAGTATATATGTAATGTAATGCAACGGGTGTCATCGTGACATTGTCACACCACGCCATCACATTAACTGTATCATATAAATGCAATATACGTATAAGCTATAAAACTTTTATATTGCATCCCATCAAATAGTTATATTAATTTTGATAAGAATTAATACGAAACGTGCAAGGAGCAGTATATACAATCCAATTTTATTGTATTTATGGTTCACTGCTCAGGACTTCCATTGATAAATTATTTTCATCAAAGAAGTTAACTGCTAGACATATCTAGACTAATAAAATAAAACGTAAACTCACATTTCTTTACAATGCAGAATCGCAGCAATCGCGACATATTTTTGAATTAATCTTTTTGTCATAAAAAGTTAGTAAGTTATTATTTTAGGGGTTGAGTAAAATGAAAAAAAAGGGTTCTAGACAGACAGACGGACGGACAAAAAATCTTATAAGGGTTCTGTTTTTTTCCTGTCGAGGTACGGAACCCAAAAAATTGTTATTCGAGAAAGGGACAAATATTGCAAACCAATATCAGCAAAGATGGTTGGTCGCCATGGTAACGATAATTCTCAGCCAATGGCGAAGGTCTTCTTTGTCAATTGAGCAGCAAAATTTTGACATTAGCAATTGAAAGTTTTTCGCAATTACAAAAAAACAAAGATTTTGCGTGTAACAAAAATGAATGGAATTTATGCAGATGAAATCACTATTTCAATTGACATCCCCAACTGTGACCACATTTTCGATCACTGAGGAGACGAGTGTTCTAAAACCATCTCCTTTCCAAACACCTTGTGCTGTTTGAAGTCTGTATGTGTAACAGTAGTTGTACAGTAGTTAGTGACGAGTGTTGCCACAGCTAATGCAAAAGTTAACTTGAGATGTAATCTAAATGCAATTATTGTGTTGATGATAACATTATCGCGATCTGTTTATACTATCAGTATGTAGATAGCATTACTTGCGCGTATTAAATAAGATAACAAACTATTGAGTAGGCTTAAGAACTTATTGTGACTTCGAAACCAAGGCACGTACAAACATTGTTTCCTACTGTTTTACCATAGCTCCCTTCTATTCTCTTTGAATAAAAAACAAATATGTTCTTCTCCAGAAGCTTAGGGTGACAACATGGTTACGAATGAATACTTCTGACTTAATAAATTTTATTTCTTGAAGGAAACCTTTGAGAGAATTATGTCAGTGAAAAGTAAATGCAACTACAATTTATGTCTATACAATTGCTATATTGAGGAAAATTACCGTGCGGCAACATGTGGTCCCCGTCAGTGTGACGAGGATCTCCACTGAGCTGAGTGTAACGTTTGATGTGCCATGTGGCCACTTTGACGTGCGCTTTGTTTTATGATTTATGTCATACACGCACTCACCGGCTACACGAGATGTAAATAGATTGCTTCGTCACACATTCACTATGATATTAATGTTGTCCTCAAAATATTGAACAGATGTTTAAGTTTGCACGCTTTATCAACCAGCTTGACTCTTCTCCCTTCATGTATTTTAGTTAGAAACTATATATTGGGTAGTATTAATAAATCAGGACATAGGTGTGAGTTATTTAAACATAACCCTGTCCAAAATAAGACCGCGCTGTATCTGCATGCGGGAGTATATGTTGAATTAACACGTTTGGAACTTATAGGTAATGGAAGTTTATGTGACCGACACACCATACTTAGATAATTTAAGGCGAAGAAGTATGATACTACTTATTAATCAAATCTTCCCACTGCTGTTAAGTATTAGGGCGTGGAATGATAAATATAACATCAATATGTCATATATATTTTATTTGGCCATTAAACAATTTTATGTCTCATATGTTACTTATGGTCGAGGCAAAACGAAATTACCTAAAAGTCTTTTTTTCATATTATAGTGGTATTAAAACCGTAACGATCACATTATAAGTATTATGGATTAATATAGGTGGAGGCTAGGGATGTCCCAATACGAGTTGTCGATAAGATACCGATTAGCGATAGTTAACTGCCGGCGATATCAAAAACATCTTCACAACACCAAGGGAATTATTTGTGCTTTTATTATTACAATATAAAAAAATGTATAAGCCTAGCTACGAGAATCTAAGATAGGCGCTTAGAAAAGCGCTAACTATAGCTTGTGTTATATCTGAAAAGTGTAGGTCTCGAACAAGCCGGCACTATTAATACGACGGCGGCTCTGTTTACCCCGTCCTTAAAATAATGACGTAGTGTATTGTATACCTTGTCGCGTCACTTATATCTATATACTAACACGTACGAGTAGTTTCAGATCTTACTTATTGGGCTCATTCATTATACAATGTGACGCCATAACATTATTTCTTTTAAACCTTTATAAAATTATGGATTCAAACGATTGTTTGTCCAACTAGCTACTGTTGTTTTCAGCACGCACTGAGTCGCGTAGGCGGCGTGATCTTCAGCGAGAGCGCGCAGCGGTGGGTGGGGTCGCGCGCGCAGCTGGCGTCGCTGTGGGCGCGCGCGGCGCACGCCGGCCTGGTGGCCTGGCCGCGGCGGGCCGCCGTCACCTCGCTCACGCACCCGCGCATGTTCACGTACTTGCGCGCGCACGCAGACGACTTCCTCTTCGTGCAGATGATGGACGCGGAGCGACTGCTGGTGGCGCCCGCCGCCGCAGACGTGATGCGCCCCTGGATACAGTGCGCCCTCACCCTCGACTGCATCATGCCCATCGGTGAGGACACGCATCTCGACATCAGTCAATTTCGTCGCGTTGCAGTGATGAGTTCGTACAGTCCACGAATGCCGTTTTATTACATCGCCAATGTGACTGTGCCTGCAGGTGCGCAGTCGGTGGGGTGCAGGTTCGACAAGAAGCCGCAGTACCGGTACTCGGGGTGCCACGCGCAGGACGCGTCGGCGCTGAGCATCGTTCTGGGCCTGCGCTGGGGCTTCGACGAGGCGCGGTACGTGGAGCGCGCGCCGCTGTGGCGCCGCCAGTCGGAGGCCGCCGCGCGCGCCGCCTTCGCCGACCTCCAGCGCAACACAACCGACGACGAGCGCGCCGAACAACACGTCGAGCAGCGCGCCGAGCACCGCACCGAGCACCGCATCGAACACCGCACCGAGCAGCACACCGAACATCGCGTCGAGCAGCGCACCGAGGTGCACCCGCAGCAGCTGACGGAGCCGCCGCGGCCGCGGCCGTGAGCCGTGTGCCGTGTGACGTCTCCGCAGACAGCGCGACTGGTTTTGCCGCTCCAACGTACACTTCCTCAGCGCAACCGCGAGTCCTCACTCATCATCGATAGCATCGCAACACCATTCATTCGCTAACCTAATCGTTTTTTTTAAATAAGTCTCCATGAAGGCAGATGTGAATCTTAATTACTGGCATGTTTTAATGTACAGTGCGGAGCGATCGCGAAGGTGTCGCGCAGGTGCCGGGAGGAGCGCGTGGAGATCGGTGATGTCGCACCGTTATATTGTAATATTCGTCCGAGGACAGAATCGGTTCTTACACATAAGAGTTGAAACACAAGGCTAGGAGTTAGTGTTTACTTACACAGTATTAGTGCATATATAACCGAGCTGTAACATCAGCAGACTGTGATCCTATGTTTGTGCACAAAGTGACGAGATCTCACTCGTCAAAGCGTTTCTTGAGTTAATATTATTTATTTGTCAACACTTGGGATGATTTTTACACAATTTATTAAATAAGTTTTTGCCGGAATTAAGCAAAAACGTAGTGATGTTTATGCCATATCGATGTTTATTAACGAACATATTGTACAGACGAATATATATTTGGCGGAAGGATTTTGTTAGCGAATATATTTTTTATTATTTTTATAATGAATTTGTACAAGATAACATATAATTGTGATGGCAGCGTACAATCTTATAATATTGAAGTTGCACGTGCATTATGTACGCGCTACTTTAATTATTATTTATACAATATACTGATTTATTATAATTTACGTGGGCATATTTTTGTCAGTTTGAATAAAACATACACGTTATCCTATCAGCAATGTGCGGCGGCCGGTGACCACTTTAACGTTTCTACATTTGTGTTCCACTGAATTATATACAACTGTACTGATTGCAATAACATTGCATCCACTTACTTTACTTAAGATGAGCTCGTGTTAAGGTAATGTATGATGGCAGCTAAAAATATAAAAGTTTGTGTACATGAAGGGAGCAGAGGATCCGCATAGTTTTAATAGATCCTTAACACTTGAGGAACTCTCTTATTCACATTAAACTCTGATCATCTCATATTGCCGTGTAGAAGTATTATTTTCTCCGATGTATTCATAGACATAGTACGTAGAAAACAAAGGAATAAGATTAAAACAATATTGTTCAGTCCTGTAGATAGATAAAGTTATCTGACTTGGTGAGAGTAAGTCAAACTAAATTGTAACAGTCCCCAGTCAACATCACAATTGTGACATAAGATGATTTTGGTACTGCAGCTGTCTTTTCAAGTTCTTCCACCGGGCCAGATAATGTTTTTGTACTATAGGAAGGAATAATAAAATTGTTAGTTTATTCCTGTGCTTAGGAACAAAAAATGTTGGCGCTCCGTGTTTTAGGTTTTATTGTAAAGTAATACATGGGTGTATTATTATTATTATGTCGTATTAATTTAATTTAATTTATCCTATATTCTTGTATCGGATTTGTTTGTAAATTTGATTATTGTAATGAAGTTAGTTGAAGAAATGTAAATATCTCTATATCATTGTATCTCTATGCAATATCAATATTTATTTAAGACTGACTATTTTTGTGTTCGGAACCCCGCGAATTATTGCTGTACGTTTCCACTGTAGAAACACTTGTATAAAAGCATGTATCGGCTGTGGAATTGCACGGTTATTGTGTCAACGTATAACGTTATTGTATTATTCGAATATTGTTTATATTAGGTTTTATGTTTTTTTTTTATTGTAATTTAAGGCGTGAAATATTTATTTTGTGATATATTTTATTCTAAAACAATTGGGTTAATAAATTCTGGCACAAGTAAGATAGTTTATACAAATCGCATACTATGGCAGCTTGAAATTTACCAAAATATAATTTAATTGCGTAAATATAACATAAATATAGTTAATATGAAGAAAAGTACAATTTAAATAATACTGCTTTTAAACTTTCAACTTGCAAGGATTTATTATGTATTCTCCTCAGCTCTTTGCATCATTTCCCTGAGTTGAAGTTTCCATTTTTTTTACCGATATGTTCTTTACTTCATAAAGACGTTGTTGAATTCGCATTGCCGATGATATTTCTCAATTTTCAAGGAACATGTTTTAGGTTAATGTTTCGTCCAGTGTGAATGCGGCGACGTTGAACTTATATAATATTCGGGTCAAGGACGGCGATTTAGAATTATCACATTCTAACAAATGGGTTATATTCCATCGTTACAAATACATTTATGTATTTAATATGTCTTTACCGGGTTACCACAATGTAGAGTAGGCGAGTGTGTCTCTGACATGATTCTATTTTTGCTCGTCCAGTGACATAATGTCGTTCAAACTCTAGCTGTTTTTATATTTACAAAAACAAACTGCTATTGCTGGTTTTAAATGATGTTTGTAAGTTTCGCCTCATACCGATTTCAGATTTTGATTTTTTTTATAACCTACAAAAAAATGCCTTTTCGCATTCTTTTACATAATTTACAATACTTTGTACTTGAAGTATGTTAGTTACAGGATAAGAAGGATCTCATTGTCATGTGAAGCTTGCGAGCTGCCGCGTGTCGACCAATTATATGCATTAAGCAACTTTATATCAAATTACGCTTCTAAAATTAAAAAGTATACGTTTAAGTTTGTAAAGCATTTTCATTTTTGTATATTTTGTAAAGCTTCGATGTCGCAAGTCTTTGTCCGAGGATAATTAAAAAAAAAAGAAGACGCAAAATAATGCGTTATCGAAACTGTTCTGCGAGTATAAATTCCCACTTATTAGTGCATACTATTTATATAGATCCGCGCACTCTGCTGTACACATTATAAAAACAAAATATTGGCATTAAAAATATTTGAAAGCAAAAGTGTGTTTTAATGTTTGTTTCCTCTGTGTTGCTCTATATAATTACATCGACGGACATCACAGTATAGAGATAAAAAAAAACGTAGTACACCAAAAATACCTGTTTGGGGCCTTTTTTATTATTCCAAGTTCACCGTATCAAGAACTATTCAATTTGTCATTTTTAAAAGAGATTTTTTGCAATTCTATAGCTACAAAGAATTTAATAAACTACTTTCAGTTGTGTTCACAGCTTAATTTGAATGTTAAAGCGTAATGTGGATGGAGTTATATTAAAATTAAACAAATTATAAAATTAAAATACGTATATTTACAAATTAAAGGAACTGTCAATTATAAAAGAATTAAGATTTGTTGTAATATTATATACAAAAATGATTTAAACTGACTAGTTATCTTCAGTTGATATTAGCTTAATGCCCTACATTTATTACATTTAGTTGCATTATGGATAATAGTGAATTTATATGATAAAATTAGTCGCTACATTTATAGATAAAATATTAACTAAAACATTCAAAGCATTGCGTGAATATTCATTTCAAAATTCAATTCTTAATCTTTAAAATAAAATTATCTGATAGCTCAACTTAAAATAAAAAGCAACAATGATGTTACCATGTTACCATCTTCTATAAAATGCTGCAACGGGCATCGCACTTTCAGTGATAAATTCAGATTGTATCAAATATGCATTAATAATATACTGTTCATATATTAATTTCCATAACTAAAAAACTAAACTATAATCAGTTTATAAAACACACCATAAATAGATGAAAATACAATTAATGAATATATATAAAGTCAAAACATGTGAAATCTATCAAATATCAATAATTGAAGATAAATAAAATGGTTTTAAAATTGTGGATTAATTACATCATGTATATTCAAAGTACAGTTATATTTCAAAAATTAAATTATTAAAGAAGCAAAGTAAATTTCAACCATAAACAGTTGGACATACTCGGCAGAGAGTACATTTTGGAAATGCAATAATATCTAAATAACGTGCAGTATATTTTAAGGTAATTCTCATTAAATATACCTACATCTATTAGTTACAAATGATCAAATACATAGCAATAAATTCGTCTAAAATTAGAGTTAAGTCAAAACTTTATAAGTTACAAAATATAATAAAATTTGAATAGTTTAAAGAATGTTACATTTTAAATACATTAATGTTGAAATATTTATTTAGACCTATTTCTTCTAAAACATGCTCCTAATTCAGACCAAATTGATTTGTGCTTTTAGACATAAGTGCTAGAGATAATTTATTGTGTAGTATTATTGAGTGACATTCTAAATATTCTATTTTGTATTATATAAGTAATATGCCTTGTCAATTAAGTTTGAAGTATGCCTAGAGAAGCTCTTAAAGACATATTTAAATAAAACTTGATAAAAAACTGCAGCATCTACACATAACACAACAAATACAAACTTATATTTTACAAATTAAATACTAAGTTTTGCTTTTGCTTTCTTTGTTATGTTAACTACAAAGATGGCAAAAGCAAAACTTACTAAGTTTGGTATAATCTACTGCTATGTAAGACAAGTTTAGGTTCACTCTCCGGCGAGCGACAGGAGGCAGTGAGAAGGCACCAATACTGAATCTTTACTTATCTTTAGCATCCGTCTTCTTCTCGTCGTCCTTGAAGAGCAGCGGCGTCATGCCGAGGAAGCAGCCCAGTGTGATGCCCAGCACTCGGCCCTGGCACACAACATATTCCGATATTAACACCAAAGATTGTTGAACTCAAAACAATAAACTAACAGTAAGACTATTAGCAAATATTGAGTATGTGAGTATGTAAATAGAAGTATGTGATAGATAGATGAGCTAGTGCCATGGATGTATGTATAAAGTTGTTAGGTTACCATGTTTGCAAAGCGCCGGCTGACAGGCATATCGAGCTGCACTGGGGAGAGTGCGGGCGCGCCGAGGCCGAGCAGCGCGGCGCCGCGCTCCACGTAGTACGAGGAGCCGATGCCTATTACATCGCTGAAAGTGTTGCCCAGCGCCGCTGCCGCCATCGTCGACAACGTTATGTAGGCGCTCATGCTGCTCTCTATACTGTCGCCCTACACACACGTACCCGCTAAAGTTACTCACTCATGAAGTTAGTTACTCATATAATGTATTTTGTAAATGATAGTAGTGTAACCATCAGTGTGATCTATATCTATATGATTCATAAAATAGCACAAAATCATATTTTTAGCCAACATTTGCATTGCTTACTGCTGTTCACTGAAATGGCTGGACCGATTTTGACGGGCCTTTTTCTGATGAGAGCTTCTGTGTATCTTTGTTTAATCTATTCTATTACGAAGTCATGGGCTAGTTATCACATATAAATAAGACAGTAGATATTTTTTTAGTACAAATAAAGAAATTTATGAAACTACAAACATTGTTAGTACATTTACAGATTGGATCCAAAAATCACAGTCATATCGAGTAATGTTTATATTCGCAAAGACAGATAAACTAAGCTAAGACAACATAAGTTTTCTGATCAGTATCAGTACTATATAGTGCTTTATGTTTTATTGTATTTATTATATGACATCATCTCCATACAGAGCAGGGGTGTGCCAACAAGTTGATTGCAACTATTAGTACAGTAAATCAAAGCAAGGCTTAGTAAACATAATTGTCAGTTTTATTTCTCCCTTTTTCAAACATTTCAAGAGGTATGAAATTGGTAAATCACACAGGGTTTTGTCAGTAGATCTTGGACCTAATCAAGTTGGTCACCCCTGATACAAACACAACTGAGAGTTAACTAAGTGATTAACACTTCAACTCACAAAATATATGAAAAATATACTTACAGCGATTATCATGATGAAATTATCCAAAAATCCAAAGCCAATAAAAGGAATAGAGTTTGCCAGGGACACTGTAATACAAATAAAATGTTCAACACAGTGTCTAGTGTTGCCTTTTAAGTGAAAAAAAAAAAGTATTAATTCTTACTAAATGAAACCTCAACAATGTAATGACATATATGTGATACCAAGGTATTAAATAAACCTTTTACAATCAATACTTACAATGCAATAGTTCCTTAGTTGTGGGTTTTGGTACTGTGGCCGCTGAAACCAATATAAAGTTTTATAAAGCATATCAATTGTTAATCAATGCCACATATTTAGAAGCTGTAAAAATATAACTTACCATATTTCTTTTTCAGCCAATCTTCAGGTACGGGGCAATAAGTTCCAGTGGGGTCCACGTCGCCTAGCGTCGGCACTTTACTAGGTCTACCGAGCTTACTCCTCCATCTTTGACCAGCTAATTTATCTAGCAAATAAATGACTTTGTTGGTTTATTGCTTAATGGAGGTTGTCAAAATTTGTACAATAAAATACCTTCAAATTCTTCTTTGATGCGATTCGATTCATATTCTTGTAATGCGTTAAAAAGTACCTTCCTCTCTTCATCGTTCAAATGTAGGACAAGTTCTGTGGCGTGAACTTTTGTTAGCGGACCGGATATTTGTGTCGGCTCTTCGAAATCCTTCGAAGTTGGTCCTAAGCCCAAGTTACGGATGTTAACTATATCAGGAACTATTTTTTTAAACTGTAAAGTTCCCACTGTGACACTGTGCCGTACTTGAAGTTTTGATAGTCTTTTATGACTACAAGTGTTTAAATAAAACATTGATGTACCACAAAACCGTTTCATTGCATGTATTGACTTCATTTTGTAAAAGGTGAGTCAAACTTAAAGTGTAAACAATCAAACACAAACAGGTCCCAGTTTCTTTGAGATCATACTCATTTATAAATGAGATTTTACGCTGCGTCTCTCGTACAACACAGCTATCAAATATGTCAATGTCAAATGTCAATGTCATGAAGTCAATTAAAATCGTTCAATTTCCAAAGAATTATTTTTAGAAAAATTGATGTTGATAAATTTCTTTGAATACCAATACCAACTTCAAAAGTAGCTAGATATACATAAACCATATCTACGATTTAACTTTATTAATTATCATTTATGGTGTTAAAAATATCGGTTTTCATTTACAAGATCGTTTCTTCAAATTGTGGTTTCATCTGAGAAAGTATTTGACTTAAAAGTCTTGCAGCAAGGCAATAAAATCTTTAAAAAAAATCGTATTATGTCATAATTTGACATATGTCAACAAAGGAAAACAAATTTTACCAATTCGTTAAAGAAATCTGAAAAAGTAAAGTAGTGAGTTAAATAAGATTTAATTAAGTATTACAGCAAGAAACTTTGTAATCCTATTAATTTTTAAGAACAAACATCTCACAGTAATTTATTTGAAAAAGTAATGTTAAGTATAGGCCTGTAACGAGCGAATATTGTAACTTGACCATGCACGATGTTGGAGGGCCTAGTAGCTTGGGTATTGAACAATTACCTCGGGAAGTATGTGGAGAACTTGAATACGGATCAGCTAAGCGTAGCCTTATTGTCTGGTACGTTGCATACATTCACTTACTATCACTTGTATCAACCGGTTTTCTTATTGGAACTTTACGATGTTTCTTATGTTTTTTTCAGTTTTGTCTTGAAGCGAATGTATAATTGTTCTGCGACAGATTTTTAGTGACCCTAAAATATAATTTTTTATTTTATTATTGTTATATTCAGAACATGGCCACAATTCCACCTGATGTTAGTAATAATGAGGTATTATTATTAAAAAACTTCTGATTATCACTTTTTACCCCTATCTGTCATGGTTAATTTAATCCTAAAAAAATATTTAAAGGCAATATTTTTTTTAGGCAAAGTAGAATTAGAGAACCTACCCTTGAAGAAGGATGCATTGCGGCATTTGGGTCTTCCGGTGGAGATCAAGGCGGGATTCATTGGCAAGGTGCAGCTGCAGGTGCCAGTGCGCCAGATCCGCTCTGCACCCTGGCTCATTGCCATTGAGAACCTTTACCTGGTTGCCGCACCAGTCAACCTAGATGAGGTATAGTGTTGTGTTGTATGTAACACTTAAGTATAACTAGTAACCAGGAAATCTATACTTATTTTAGTAAGTTAACTTCAATTTTGATTTATAATTGTGCATTATAATAAGGAATGATGACAATCTAAATAGACTTAAATTATACTTATAATTATGTTCAAAGAAAACAAGAGTTGTTCTTGTTTCTAAATATATCTGTTGATGTCCTCAGAGCGGTGTCGCTTTGTGTCAGCTCATACTGACAAAGATTTGGCTTTGAGCCAATATTTTGTTTTATAATGAATGTTTCATATGTTATAAATCAGTATTTACTATCACTGTATTGATTGAATTAGATATGAATAGTATTGTATTAAAACTTAACTGCACAGTTATATTTGTAGTAATATTGACATTTTTATGGATAAGATAGTAAACCCAAATGGTTTTTCCATGTTTTAGCTCTTGTGTTGAACTTTGTTTTGCCTTGATAATATTGATTAGACATACAAAATTGACTTTATATTACATTTACCTACTTTAGTAACTTACTTACATACTTTAGTAACTTACCTACCGTTTCATAGCGTAGTACCAAAGTGTCTGGACAAACCCGCAATGGGTTTATAGACACTTTTATTGTAAATTTGTATTTTATTCCTTGTTTATATAAATAAATAAATAAAATAAAATAAATAAATTTATTTTACATACAGGTATACATAATATTATCCATTCACCCACACATACAAACTGCAATCTGTACACACTTTGTCTATTGATTTCTCTAATGATATCTACCATTGACATTCTCTTATGTAATAAAATATTTAGTATTGTTGACACCTCCTACATGTATATATTTGCTTTTTACTCATAATAAGGAAGCAAAGTCATAAGAGCTGATTTGTTAGTATCATGTACAACTATGGCCTAATCACCCTTAACTTAGGGTAGGCTCCGAGCCCCTCAGTGTGGATGTATAGTGAGCTGATGATGATGATGATGTACAACACTATGCTTAATTATCAAGAGTTTATTACATTCTCAAACAAATACATAAATTAGTGTTAACGAAATAAATAAAGTTAATGTACTTCTTTATTTATTACTCCTCATAAAAAGTGTACAGATGAAAGTGTTATAATAGTAAGATGTTGATCAGACACAGGTACATATGTTTACTACAACATCTGATTTAATGTGACAATTCATTATAATTCAAACGTAAGACTTGTGCCACAATAAGTAATCTAATATTGTGTTTTATATTCAAATTGAATTACAATTCAAACTTATCCATTAACTGTTTTGTATAGGTATTTATATTTTTTATCTTGACAGGATGATGTATGCATCATAATGCTAACTATCTTGACTTTGTCACTTGTCTGGTTATGTATTAAAAGTAATACAATTTTAAAGTAGCTATTTTATATCTCAACACCTTTAATATTTTTTTCTTAAAATTACAACTATCAAAAAGAAAGTTTTGTGCAGGGCCAGTCCTGTTATTAATAATATGCATAGTATTATAACATTGTGTAAGTTCTAAAATATTGTTTGGTAAACAATCAAAGAAACATATTGTCAAATAGAAATTGGTATTATGGTGCCCATACAAAATTATGGTGTGTATAAGTTTTTACCTTCAGTGAAAAGTTGCTAAATTAAAAATGACAAACGGCTTCCACGTGCATGGTAGCTTACCTCACAGAGATGGCGGTGGTGATTGTTGCAGTGGGACAGCACGGTGGAGGCGCACATCGCGCACGAGCGCAAGACTGCGCTGCTGGACGCGCTGGAGGCGCAGTGGCGCGCCGAGCACGAGGCGCGCGACGCCGGCTACTACGCCGCCTCCTACTCAACCTGGCTCAGCTACGGTACCGGTCTGCTCGCCAACATCGTCGAGAACCTGCAGGTGCCTCCCGCTTCCCCCCTCCCCCCCTCTTCCACGTCCTCGTCCGCTCGCTGCACCGCACACGACACCGCCCTAGCTGCTGACAAATATGTTTCCAGTTGAAGTTGACCGACGTGCATATCCGGTATGAGGATGCGGTGACGTGCGCGCCGCAGAGGTTCGCGTGCGGCCTCACGGTGCAGTCGCTAGCGGCGGAATCGTGCGACGCGAACTGGGTGCGCGGCTTCACGCTGCTGGCCGACGCCGACTGCTCCTTCAAGCTGCTCGAGTTGCAGCAGCTCGCAGTGTACTGGGACCCCATGCCGCCCGCCGCCGCGATGGCCACCTGCACCCTCGCCGAATTGACCGTCAGTTACGATACTATTAGTCATCGATAAGGATTAGTTACGTTTAGGAAACTGTGAGATAAGTAATTCGTAGGAGCGTATGCGTGCGACGTGGCTGTGCGAGCACCGGTACCTGTCGGCGCCGGCGTCAGCGCGCGCCCGCGTGCGCCGCGAGCGCTGCGAGCAGCCGCTGCGCTCGCGCACGCGCCCGCGCCTCGCCTGCTACCTCACGCTGCCCAGCGTCCAGCTCGACCTCACCTCCGTGCGTACCCGCGCTTTTATTTATATAAGCAATTGAAAAATGTGAATTACAAAAATTTATGTATTTTTTGAACGTTCGAAACGAATCGTTTTCAGAGACAGTATAGCGAGGTGGTCGGCTGCGCGGTGGGGCTGGAGCGCATCGCGCGGCTGCGGGAGTTCCGCGCGCTGCGGCCCGACGTGGCCGTGGTCGGACACGCGCGCGCCTGGTGGCTGTACGCGCTGCGCTGCCACGCGCCGCACCACCGCTGTCGGTTGTCTCCTCCGCTCGACTGTATCCGTCGCCGCGCCGCCGCCGTCTCCTATAGCGTCTCATCACTTTGCAGGGATGGATCCGAAGCCGACGTGGGCGACGTGCGCGGAGCGGGCGCGGCGCACGCGTCAGTACGTCGACATCTGCCTCGGCGTACTGAGCAACCCGGCCGCCACGCTGCCGCCGGACAGGAAGGCCATCAAGGATGAATTCGAGTGGAACACTCCGCTCTCGGTGCTGAAGCCGCTGCGAGAGGTGCCGATTCTATCGGTTTTTGGTTTCCAGCTATCGGTACCGTATACTACTACTGGAGATATTTTAACATCTCATTGATATACGCAGGTGGCGATGCGCAAAGTGCCCATTGCCACTCCGCCCTCGACGCCGGAGGACGCGCAGGCGAACTCGGGACGCAGCGTGCTGGTTCGCTGGTTCCCGTTGTGGTGGGGCTGGTATGCCCCGGCGGGAGCCGTAGACGCGTCGGCCGGAGGGCCCGAACCGCCGCCGCAGCCCCAGCGGCCCCAGCAGCCGCAGCAGCCACAGGGCGCCGCACCGCAGCTCGAGGAGGAGATCCTGGATGTGATCGCGGACTCGCTGGAGGACAACACGCTGCTGCGGCGGGACACCGTGTTCGGCCTCTTCGAGTTCACCCTCGAGCGCGGCTCCCTCAACCTGGCCACCGAGCCTGACGACCGACATCAACTCCAGTTAGTCCTTTTGCTTTTCTCTCAAATGAAAACTTTATCTTGTGCAATTTTTATTTTATAAAAAATGTAGCGTACCAGAGCGGGCGATGAAGACACGGATGTTATGTCCCAGGAGTTCGGCGAAGCCGGAGGGCGAGGCTGGCGGGGCGGGCGTGGAGCTGCAGTTCTCCAGCGTGTGCGTGCGCGTGGAGACGCGGCCGCGCACGAGCTCGCACGCGCTGCACGTGTCGCTGGGCGCCGTCTACCTGCGCGAGCGCATCACGCCCGGCACGCT
This sequence comes from Papilio xuthus, assembly GCF_000836235.2. Taxonomy (NCBI): domain Eukaryota; kingdom Metazoa; phylum Arthropoda; class Insecta; order Lepidoptera; family Papilionidae; genus Papilio; species Papilio xuthus. The sequence goes on from NW_013529869.1 coordinate 5,320,798, forward strand.
CTTCCCAGTGCTCGTCGCACCCCAGGTGCCTCCCCCCTCCCTACTTATCATATCTTTTATTTTTACCTTAATTAGACCAAATCGTATAAAACTGTAACAGTTTTAGTCTGACGGATTTGGTGTGATTAAGGGATCGAGGATCGAAAAAAACTGTTTATTACGTTATCAGGGCATGATCCGGGAGGGGCTGAGCGCCATGAACGCTGCGGCTAGCGCGGCGGCGTGGTGGCGCGCGCAGCAGCCGCCCACCACGCCCGCCGCCACCGCCACACCCGCCACACCCGCCGAGCCTCTCTTCCAGCTCTCCTACGAGAAACGCCCCTTCGGCCTCAACTGTGATTACAAGTAAAAATATTATAAAAACTGTTGAAGCACAATGTGAACCGATTGCAATGCACGGAGGCACTGCGCACGGCTGCAAGTGGTTGTTGTGTGCGCGCAGGCTGTGGGTGAAGTCGATGTCGCTGGAGGTGGTGTACTGCGCGGCGGTGGCGCGATGGGCGCAGCAGTTCGTGACGGCGCCGTGGGGGCCGCGCCGCACCATCGCGCACGTGCGCGACCAGACGCGCGCGCGCCTCCTCACGCACTGGGAGCACATGCTGCGCGCGCACCCGGTACTCAGGTTGCCGTTTTCCCTATATGTTTTACTCTGAAAAAACAAACTGTGACACTAGAATCGACCGGGCAGGGCGAGCGGCGGTCGTGGCAGGTGGAGCTGGACGTGTCGGCGCCGCAGATCCTGTTCGTGGAGC
>NW_013529869.1:5321709-5347117 GCF_000836235.2 Papilio xuthus
AGACGCCACCCCGGAAGATGATGAAGGTAATGCAATAATCGAACCGATGGTATTTATAACGGGAGTTTTAATTTAAATTTAAATGATCGTCGACCGTTTCATCAGAAGGCTGATGTTCGTTGTTATCGACAGAGATGTTCATGACGCCGTGCTCGACGCCGCCGGGCAGCCTGCTGTCGCCCGCCTCGCCGCCCGACCCGCCGCCGGCGGCGCGCCTGCTGGACGCCGCCAACCTCCACATCAGCCTGTACGACAGGTCGGTTGCGCCGAGCCCCGTGCCGAGAGACCGAACCTCCTTTCACTGACGGTGTGGCTTGCGGCAGGTACAACATCGAGCTGAGCGAGCTGCAGATCCTGGTGGGGCGCGCTAAGGACAATTGGAAGTATGCCCACACCAAGACCACCTCGGCCCTGCACCTACTGGACCGGTTCAGCATATCGCTGCAGGTCGGTAATGGCAGCATTGTATGCATTAAATACTGTAAAATAAATAAATGTATTAAATGAGCGTACTGTCGAAATACATCCCAAGCAGAATAGTATAAATATAAGCTATAAGTTTAGTAACGTGTGCAGGCGGAGCGGCGCGTGGTGCACACGAGCGACCCGCAGTACCCCTCGGCCACGCTGTGCGGCTCGCTGCCCGCGCTCGTCGTGCATCTCAGCGAGCACAAGCTGGCCGCCGTGCGCGCCGTCGCCGCCGGCTGCCGGCTGACCGACCTCGAGTGAGGCGGCGCTGACGCTCTCTGCGAACATGCCTCATTATATAAACCCTTTTTCTGTTGTACGATCTCCGCGTATGTCTGCAGGCGCGAGTCCCCGACCCAGGAGGGGAAAGACGAGGAGGAGGAGGAGGAGGAGGACGAGACCAGCGTTAGCTCGGAAACGGAGCGCTCGGAGTTGTCGGCGAACAACAACGCTACTCTGTTCATGCTGCAGTTCGCTATCGACCAGATGTCACTCGAGGTAATCTCGAGCGAGGTGGTGCCGGTGGGAGGTAGCGAGACGTGGGCGCAGTGCATACTGAGCGTCCTGTGCAGGTGCAGTCGCGCGGGCGCAGCATCGCAGAGGTGCAAGTGTGCGGCGTGAAGGCGGCGCTGAGCGCGCGCCCCTGCGACCTGTCGCTCTCGCTGTCGGTGCACTCGCTGCTGCTGGTGGACGCGCTGCAAACCTACGGACCCGACTTCGAGCTGCTCGTCGCCAGTCACAAGCACGTCGGGTGAGCGAGTGTTTGTCGATCCATAGCCTTCCTTAACCTGTGTGCTGTGTTACTATAAGAATACAAAATCTAATTATGAAACGATGCAGAATGGACACCGCATCGGGCAGCATCCGCGGTTCGGAGCCCACGTCGCCGACGTCGCCCGCGTCTCCCGACAGCCGCGCCGCGCCCGCCCCGCCCACGCCGCGCGCGCTGCGCCACGCCCTGCGCTCGCTGCGCCGCGCCGCACCCGCTGCACCCGCTGCACCCGCTGCACCCATCACATCCGCCTCGCTCCCCGGTATGTAAATAATACTTTATGAATATATTAAAATATTTCGTTTGTGAAACAAGCAAATCGCAATAATGGCCCACCGTTTAATCAAATAAATAGTGTCTCGGTAAACTTTAAGCGATTCGTTAACTTCCTTTTAGATTCTGAGGAATTAGGACAAAGAAGTCCGATAACAAATTGCATGTCCGGCGAGGGGTGCGGCTTTGCCAACACGGAGTACACGTCGACCGCCTTTACGTGGCCCATCGGCGGCGCTGGGGGTGCTGGTGGTGCGGGGGGCGCTGGGGGTGCGGCGGGCGCGGTGTGGGGCGGCGGCAACGGCTGGAGCGCGCCCGGCCTCGTCGACACCGAGGCTCTCATCGCTGTCGAAATATGCCTCGTCAAAGGCGACAGCGATTCCGAAGACCTGAGGATCGCCAATATTTTATTTAACAATTTGGACGTTATTGGTGAGTCACAGAATATTTTAAGTGTATTGTTTTAAATGCACAACAATGGGATATATGGAGATCGCTGCCTTCATTGTCTTTCGTGTAGCGAACCAGGAGACGATTGTGGAGCTGATAGGGTTCGCACATCGCGTACTGGGCCCGCGCGCGCCGCACGAGCCCCGCCCCGCGCCGCCTGCGCCGCGCGCTGCAGACGTGCCCGACGGCCCCGCCCCGCACGTCCCAGCCCACGATGCCCCAGACGCGGAAGATCTCCCGCAGGTAAATTAATAAACAACAGTGTCGATTAAGCCAATATCATGTTTCACGTTGAAGTTTTATTTACTTATTATGCTAGCTGTGCCAAAATTGATCGTTTCGGAGGTTAACGGTTTGTTCGTCCGCAGGGACAGACAGATAATTGTTTTGTATGGCACGGCTGTTACATGTGATTAGGGTGTTGATTACAATCATATACGATAGTAATGATGTGGTGATCACTGTGCATGTCGTGCAGCGCGCGGTGCGCACGGAGATCACGTTCGACTTCCACCGGCTGGGCGTGCTGCTGCTGCGCGCGGCGGTGCTGGACGGCGCGCTCGTCGCCAGGAAGATCGCCACCGCCACCGTCTGCGAGGCGCGCATACAGGCCACCCTCGGTCCGTAGCCGTCACCTCTGTTGTATGCGTACTGTGAGCGCGCAGCTGATGTACGAGATGTGCGTGTGCATGTGCAGCGGCGCGCCGGCTGGAGGTGGGCGGGTCGCTGGGCGGCGTGCAGGTGGTGTCGCTGTGCGAGGGGGCGGGCCTGCACACGCGCGTGCTGGCCGCCGGACGCGCGCACGCACCGCGCGACTCGCACGAGTCCCACGCGCCTGACGACAAGGCGCAAGCTCTGCTCTTCACCATCACGCGCGACCTTTTGCCCGGGGCCACCCCTGATGCTACTGGTGTGTAGTTTAGTGTAGGTAACGAGTGCCGAGTGGGCGCAGCGGGGACCTTTGCGAGATGAAGGAAGCGATGATGTTAATTTGCAGTGGTGGAGGCGTCGGTGTCGGTGCGGGTGGCGAGCGTGTGGTACACGCAGTCGGGCGCGCTGCTGCGCGAGCTGCAGTCCTGCCTCACCGAGTTCAAGCAGTACCTGGCCAACCTGGCGCGCTCCATCCGCGCGGCAGCCGCGGACATGGCCATCGGCCTCGTGCACCCCAGCCCCCGGTTACATTTGCATTCATATTTTTAAACCGACCGATGATAAATGTCTCATTTCTTGATATTGTCCGACGACCTCTGAGTATTTCTGGTGCAGAGGGTTGTACAATTTTTTATTTGGTAAACTTTCTATCTTCAATATTATTTAATCAACTATTTTCTTCATCTTCATCACATTTACAAGACATTTGCACCAAATCAAATATATACAAAAAAAATAACTATAAATCAAAACTTTAACTAAAAAAAAAATTAACTATAAAAAAAATTAACAACAACATTTTTTCACACTCTTAATTACTCATTTATGTTTTTTTAACTATTTTTACTTTGTCATTTGACGCGGCGTCGAGCTGCTGACCAGTCGATCTCCTTGACAGCATACAAACTCTCCCGTGCTACCAAGGAGGTTCGATACTTTTAATACGCTTTGTACACTTTAAATACATATCTTTTCGTTTTGTTAAAACTTTCGATAAATATTTGTTTTGAATTATACTTTGAATACAGTGGTAGTAAATAATAAGTGCTGCGTAACAGGGGCGAGTCACTTTACGGCAATCCGCGGCTGGCGCAGTCGGCGGAGGCGTGGGGGCGGCGCCGCACGACCTCCGCGGGCGCCACGCCCCCCGCACACGCCCCGCCCTCGCTCGACGAGCCCGACGTGCGCACCGACATACTGCTCACGTGTGTACAAATTATATTTCCTTGGATAAGTAAAGGTGCAGATGTGGTGCTGACCGTGTCTTGTCCGCAGCGTCAATATCGAGCTAGAGTCGCCGGTGGTGGTGGTGCCCCGAGCGGCGCACAGCACCCAGGTAACTTTTGTGAACACTTTTTTTTTGTAAGTTAAATAAAAAAAAAATAATAGTTCCTCGTATGAAACTAAGAAAAAATTGTATTCGATGTTATAAAAATGAACGTTTTGCGCAGGTGTTCGTGGCGCACCTGGGCCGCATGAGCCTCACCAACGAGCCCGGCGCGCCCCGGAACACGCAGTACACCGTCAGCGTGCGCGACATCTCGCTCGCCTCGGTCAGTACCACCTCCTTTACTACGTCCGCGCGGAATTAAAAACAAACATAATTAGCTTATGTGTTCTCCCAGACTATGTTCTATATGTATGCCAAATTTCATCGAGATCCTTTCAGCCGTTCTGGAGATACCTCAAACAATAACATCCATCCATCCTTTCATCCATCTAAACATACGCATTTATATTATTACTAAGTTGATATATTCCAAACCAAAGAAATGCACAAATCTTGTTGTTGTTTCTCCTGCATTGAGATGTATATTAGCAAATAGTACGATGAGTTGTGTGCGTGTCTGTGTGCGCGCAGCTGGACGTGGGCGAGCGCCTGCGCCGGCAGCCGCTGTCTGCGGACAGCATGAGTGCGGTGTACGACGTGTCCGGCGGCCGGCCCGTGCTGCACGACACCGCGCTGCAGCTGGCCCTGGACCTGCACGAGCGCGACCATCTGCTGCACGTGCGTATCGCCCTCTTGCCACGAGAGTGCGTCAGCACTTTCCCGAGACGAATACGTCGAGTGTGTTGTGCAGTGCGACGTCAGCGGCGCGATAGTGGGCGCGCTGCAGGTCTCCGCCAGCCGAGAGCAGTACGAGCAGCTGTTGGACACTCTGCGCTGGGTCGCCGATTCCTCACACCCCGACGTGCGCCCTCCGAGCCCCGCGCCCGCGCCCGCGCCCTCGCCCCCACCCCCACCGCCGCCCTCCGCCTCCGCTGCGCCCGACGCTCCACATAACGACGCACACTCACAAATGTGCAAAGCCATGGAGGTACTTAAATTTGGAACAAATTTTCGCACTGCCGTTATTTCACCCTAAAGTATTGTAAAATGATTCGGTGTTACTGTTTCAATGGATTGAAGGATTATATATGCGTGTTTTAATGTAATATGCGGCTGCAGAACGCGGAGTCGGCGGAGGGCGCGGTGCCGACCCTGGTGGAGCCAGCGGTGCCCACGTTGCGGCTGGACCCGCAGCTGCGCGCCGCCGTGCTGGCCGTGCCGCCCCCGCAGCGCGCGCCCGAGCAGCACGCGCCGCGCTCCCGCTCGCACGCTCCGCTCACCGGTGCGCCTCTTTACATATGTTCCACGTCAACTACTACAACTATGCGATGCTATAAAGCGGTGTGGTGGGCTCACAGTGTCGTTCGAGGTGTCGGAGCTGGCGGTGGAGCTGCGTGCGGACCTGGGCGGCGGCGAGCGCAGCCTGGTGGCGCTCATCTTCCGCGAGTTCGCCCTCACTTATCACCACCTGCGCCCGCACGAGACCGACTTGCAGGTTACATTTCGTGTTCTCTTTTCTCAGTAGAAGCCGCAGTCGCGAGCGGAGAAGGGCGTTGCGTAATGCTTTTATTGTCCGCTTACGGCAGGTGTCGCTGCACTCGGTGACGATGGAGGACCTGACCAAGGAGCCGGAGTCACGGCACCGCGTGCTGCTGGCCTCGCACTCGCCGCCCGCGCCGCGCACCTCCCTCTTCCTGTCCAAGTCGTGCCCGGAGCTGCGCGCGAACGCATCCGTGCTCGCCACGCCCCTTCACTACATGAAGCCCCTCACGACCTCCCTGCCCGCCGCTATCAATAAGTCGGACGTCGCAAACACGGAGGTGCCTAGTGCTAAATATCTATTTCTATTGAGCCTCAAACAGTACTACTAGTTTTAGTACTACTAGTTTTTAGTTTTACTAGTTTCATACTTTGTTGAATGTTATGCTTGTATTTCAATTGGTTTATATGTTAGCCCGGTCGAGACAGATCGGGCAAGTCGGAGAGCAAGTGCGGTGCGACCCCGCCGTGCTCGCCCGAGCCTCTGGAGCCGTTGGAGCCCCTGGAGCCGGTCGAGCAAGCGGACTCCTGCGACACGTTCAGGCTGTCAGGCGAGGCCGAGGCGGAGCAGCCGGCCGGGGACGACAACCTGGTGTGGCTCTCCGTGCACACGCGCGACCCCCAACACCCAAACTTTCATGACAAATTTGATCAGGTATCATATATTTCCTCTCCACGCTTCGTAAGACACGCAGTAGCTCGACAGTTATAATAATGATCAATTTTGTCTCATTGAACTTAAATCGTGTAAACCAGGTATCGAAGCAAACTAAGGTGGAGTTTAACTGCCTGAAGCTGGTGCTGAGCATAGACAGCTGGGTAGCGGTGCTGGACTTCTTCGGCGTGGCCGGGGACGAGCCGGACCCGGGGCCCACGGCCGAGCCCTCCCGCTCAGGTCTACAGCCTCGATTAAAAAAATATTTATAAAGAAAAGCATATTTTTTATCCACTATAAGCACTATTCTATCGATGATCGGTGGAGAGCCCCCGCACACTGGAGACTTACTGAAACATTAGGTACTCCGTACTGGTAGGCGATGCAGTCTGGAGCAATGGTGAGAGCGCGACGCTGACGGAGACCGAGGTGCTGGTGCGCTCGCTGTCTGTGGTGGTGGTGGGCGCGCGCGGCGACGCGTGCCGGGCGCTCATGTCGCGCGCGCACGTGCGCACGCGCAGCGGCCGCGGGGCGCGCCGCGTGCACGCCACGCTGGACGCGCTCGCGCTAGTCGACCTGGCGCCGCGCGCCGCGCCCTATGCGCACAGGCTGCGCACGCGCGCCCGCCACGCGCTCGCCCTCGATTATAAAAGGTATAATCCAACTTCTGTCACTATAGATATAACTCGCACGCTACGCCGCGGTACATACCGTAGGGTGTGTGCCAGGTTAGTAACTTCCGCCTGCAAAACATCGGAAGTAATAATGAATGAGAAACGTAGTGGTGGGCTGGTGGTGGTGCGAGTAAGTGTTGCGTGTGCAGGCTGAGCGCGGCGGAGGCGGCGGCGGCTGAGCACGAGACGAGCCTGAGCGTGCGCATGGGCCCGCTCACGTACGTGCACACGAAGCGCTTCGTGCTCGAGCTGCAGGCGTTCGCGCGCGACTTCAGCCTGCTGCGCCGTGTGATCGCACAGGCGCGCAGAAAGGTCGGTCCCCACATTGTTGCTACATCGCTTTATTGAAAGGCATTTCCGTAACTATAGGAATTTTGACGATCGGTTAGGTGTCATCTGCCGTGACGTCGACGCGCACGGACCGCATGCGGCTGCGGCTGCGGTGCGCGGCGCCGCTCATCGTGCTGCCGGTGTCGGGACGCAGCCGCGCCGCGCTGGCCGCGCAGCTGCACCTGCTGCACCTCGACAACTGCTTCCGCCGAGCCGGCGACCCGGACACCATCAGCACTCTGGCCGACCCCGCTGCACGTGAGTACTCAGCGCGACCTGATAAACTTGTTTGTAATTAATTATTCACATATATTCTGACATTTTCAGAATACTGACTTGTTTTTCTATATAATGATTTTGCTGATTTTGTCAAGTTATAATATACATTAATAATGTGGAATGTACGTGCCTGCGCAGTGGAGCGCGAGGTGCTGGACGTGCGCGAGGTGCGGCTGGAGGGCGTGACGCTGCGGTGCTGGGGGGCGGGGGCGGGGACGGGGGCAGGGCGTGCGGGCGCGCCTCTGTTGCCCGCCCCCGCAACCTTCGCGCTGCGCATCGAGCACAACCTCAGCGACACACACAATGGTATTCTACTTCACTTCACTTCTAACATAATACCTTATCCATTTAATTGACGATTTGTTTGACAACTAACGCCTATTAACAGTAGATTTTTTGTGTACGAAAGTATGAATCGCACCTAATGGAGGAAAACAAATTTATAAGTATAGTGTTTTAACTTGATTTGACAGTGCCCGATACGAGCGTGCAGGGCACGCTGACCACGCTCGAGCTGGCGCTGGACGCGGCGCAGTACCGGCTGGTGCGGGGGGTGCTCACCCACAACCTCGGCGAGCCCTGCCTCGATCTCCTGCCCCCCGCCGCGCCCCTACCGCAGGCCACGCCCGCTACGTATTCTTCGAATTCTACACACCAGGTAAGTGGCGAAAATTAAATATGGATATATAATAATACATATCTTTGAAATGTATTGTGTAACAGTACGTATACAGTTATATTTGTATGTGACGTGAGGTGTGGACGACGTGGTCGCTGAAGCTGGACCTGCAGGACGTGCGCGTGCGGCTGACGGCGGCGGCCGGCCCGCTCGCTTGCATCAACTTCATCAAGTCGCGTCTGCTGCTCGAGACCTACTCCGACCTCGGCCAGGACGTCGACCTCGTGTCGCAGGTTACACATTACACGCGTCCATCCGCCCTCCATCGTACCGCGGTGTGAATCACCGCTTGCATCGTCTTGTCCCCAGGAGATCCTGGTGAGCGACGTGCGGTACGCCGAGGAGCCCGCCAACCGGCGCGGCAACGTGTTCAGCCACATCGTGCAGCCTCTGCCCGACCACCGCCACAGCGTGCAGGCCGAGGTGCACGCCAGGTGCTCACATTCATACTTGTCACGTTTCATCTGATCAGTGCTTGTTCACGCAGAAGGCGCGGACGATTTATTCGCGACGTCGAGTTAATTGATCGGTTTGAACCGGTCGATCGCACAAAATAGCTTGCGCCTAAAGTAAACTCGCCGCGGTGCCCGCGCTCGCGACCTGCATGTGAACGGGCACTAAATGTTTCATTAAATAGACTCATTCGTCAGTTTCTCGTGCAATTAATTGCGTACAGGAAGCGTCAAGATTCTTCGGCGTATACGATCCTCATTAACAACATGCGCCTGATGGCCATCCTGGACTGGTGGGAGGCGGCCAACCAGTTCATCATGCAGGCGCCGCTGCCGCCCACCGACCCCGACCTCGCGCATCTGTAAGTGGACACTGTTGTCGCTGTGCTATCGCTGTGGTATCGACAACTATATCTTGAATGTTTGAATGTTTAGCGAGGAGGCGTGCGGGATGTATCCGGGCGACAAGGAGGGCGGGGCGCAGGGCGTGGCGGAGGCGGAGGCGGGGGCGGGGCCGGTGGAACTCAAGCTCAACGTAACGGACTCGCAACTCGTGCTGGTGGAGGACGCCTCAGTCTGGGACACCAACGCTGTTATACTGAAAGTGCGTCAGTTTAGAGTAGAGATACAAAAAATACAAAAACAGTTAAACTGAGCAGATAATGATATAAAAATACAAATTCGCAACTGTAAGTTGCTCGTGCGATCGCCAGGTCCTTAATCATGCTAAATCAACGCGGGAACCAATTTTACTTTTAGTTGCACATATTTGTACACGTGTTGCGTTCTTTAGTTTAATCCATAAGCGGTGAATGGCATGATAAGATTCGGCATCAATAGAGCACGACGGTGGTGCGGTACTCGTGGGGCGCGGCGCGGCCGGTGTCGTGCGAGCTGAGCGGCCTGGAGGTGTTCTCGTGCGTGCTGGGCCTGGAGGACGAGACGGCGCTCGCGATCGTCGAGCCCGCAAACCTACACGCCTACCTCGACGCCAGCCGCCTCCTCCACGTAACACGAGCCCCTATTTATTATAAAACTTTACATTTTTATTATTCCTATCTATATTTTTATATAAATTTTCTTAATAATACAATTGATCGATGAAGCATGTCGCCGGTGGTGTGTGGCAGGTGTCGATGGGCAAGCTGAATCTGCGGCTGTCGTACCACGACATGCGCATGTTCGCCGCCATGCTGCAGTCGCTGCCGGCGCAGGCGCGCGCCGCTCTCTCGGGTACCTGCGCCCCTGCGCTTTGCTTATTTAACTATGACCGAGGTCTGAAGATTATGATCTTTGATGTGGTCATAAATATCGGTAGGCAATTCGGAGGAGGTCGAGGCTGCGGGGCAGCGCGACGCACCCGCCAACAGCGAGCACATGCGGGCGGTGGACGGGGGCGCGGCCCCGCGGCTTCTGGCGGCGCGCTGGGCGCGGGCTGCGCGGGGCCCGCCCGCCGCGCCCCCGGACCCTCCGCCGGCTCAGCCCTCCGCCGTCTGGCCACTCGCCGCGATTAAAGTGAGCCTTACCAAGAAATATGTTCTGATTCATGATATTTCTTATTTTCGTACTGTTTTCCACCTGATATTGTCGAGGGTTGAGCTATAAGGCGGTGTGCATGTGTGTGCTGCAGGTGAGCGCCGAGTGCGCCACGCTGTGCGTCATCGACGACTGCCTGGACTCCGACGTGCCGCTGCTCGAGGTCTCGCTGTCGGATCTGCGTCTAGATCAGGTTAGTGCCTCAGTTCGATATAGTGGCGCAACTGTTAGCAACTTGGAATACCTTATCGAATCTATCTGTATTTTGTGAAAAATGACGATGTCGTTATCAGGATCTGCGTAAGGTGGAGGAGACGTTCCCGGACCCTGTGCTGGTGTCGACGCCGGCAGGGGAGGCGGGCGCGGCGGGCGTCGGGGGCGTGGCGGCGCAGTTGGGGGGAGGCGCGGGCGCGGGCGCGGGCGCGGGTCAGCTGCGCGCGCAACTCGCCATCGATTACTACAACCGCACGCTATCCGCTTGGGAACCAGCACTCGAACCTTGGAGGTAATTTACTTATTTGAATTTAAATAATTTTAAAATTATACGTCATGAAATAACATTAATAATTTTAAGGTTATTGGAACAAAAATGTTAAAACACATTTTAAATTACAAAAAAAATGAAATTAACGGTGTGTGTAAAAAAAAATAAGGTTTGAGACTACTTGGGAGTACACGCTGTCGTCGGCGCTGTCGCTGCGGCGGCTGCAGACGGAGGTGAGCAGCGCCGACACGCTGGATGTGAACGTGACCTCCGCGCTGCTGGACCTCGCGCGGCTCGTGCGCGGCAATTGGACCGCCGACTACTACGCCCTGCCCGCCGCGCTCCCCGCCCACACCGTCCACACCGCCCACACCGCCCACACCGCCCCCGCCAACAGCGCACACGTGAGCACCACGGCCTTAGCATTCTATGTTATATATTTAGTGTTGTTAATATTTCTGCCCTGACAACCATATATTAATTTTAATTTGATTGTTATATTGGAGTGCCAGGGCGGGGGGAGCGAGGCGGGCGGCGGCAGCGCGGAAGCGTCCCCGAAGGGCAGCCCGGCGGGGCACCGGCGGCGAGCGCCCTTCGTGCCCTACGCGCTGCGCAATCACACCGGGCACCGCCTCTGGTTCACCACGCTGCTCACCACCGCCGAACAGTCAGTAATATTTTATAAGCTTTCGAGACAACCATTTAATACAGTAAAGTGTAACCCAGAGTAAATTGCATTCAATTTCTTCACAAAGAAGACCGTTCTCTCGGCAGGTTGCTAGAGTCGGAGGCGGAGTATGGGGGCGGGGGCGTGGGCGGCGCCGGGGGCGTGTCCGCACCGGACGACTCGTGGGTGTCGGTGTCCGCGGGTGACACGGAGCCCTTCTCGTTCGGACTACGCCGCGGGCGTGCACGCTCGGCGCTGCACCGGGTGGCGCTGCGCCTGCCCGCCTGGAGCCCGCCGGATCCCGTCCGGGTCGACCAAGTGGGCGTATTCTTCCGGACCATCACGCATCAAGTATATTGTAGTTCAACTGTATACTGCTGAGTTTTTGTGAAGGTGAAAGAATATGTAAGTAAATGATTAATTGTTTTGTGCAGAAGAGCTTTGCGGAGGCACGGCTGGTGCTGGAGGTGACGCTGGAGGGGTCAGCGCGCAAGCTGGTGACTGTGAGGTCGGCGTTGCAGCTCGTCAACCTGCTGCCGCACGCCGTGGAAGTCCGCGTCGACGCCGCGCCCACCACCGCCTCCTCGCCCTCCCCCTCCTCCGGTTAATACACATCTTTGCAATCTAATAGAAAAAAAGGAAGAAACTCCTTTATTATTGCCGCTTGATACATGTACTACCAGCAGTTGAAGAAAACAAAAGAGTGCTCAGCTAGTCAAGCACCACAAATATCGCTGATTAAGTTATGCATTAGTGAAAGTATCGCGATTAGAAAGCTGTAGTAAAGCGTTAACATTAGTGAATTTAAAAATATTTATAACGAAGCAATTAATTACAAGAAGTTGAGGGTGTGTAGTATTGTAGAGTGCATGGTAGCGCTGGGCGCTTTTGCATGCGCGGTCGGGGGCGCGGTCGGGGGCGTGTCCGGGGGCGGGGCGGCGCGGCGGCGGCTGCGCGAGGCGTGCGCGGCGCTGCGCTGGCGCGGCGTGTCGCACGCGCTGCCCGCCTGCCGCGCGCTCGCCGCCGGCGCGCCGCACGCCCACCGTGCGCTCGCCGCGCACTGCGGTACCCGCTAACACTACTTCATCAAATATTCATTATTCAAATCCTAGCCTATTTATGTTCCTAACGGATTTGTGTATAGTTTATAGAATTATTTAGTCGGCTCCATGTAAATATAGAAGTTTACAAAAAATATACACGTTTAATGTAACGAAAATAAAAGTAGTGTTAAAGGGTAGTCGGCATTGGGTCGGATAGAAAGCATTATCATCGTGGTTTACTTGTATATCCCTAATAGCTGAGCAATACCAAAGTAGCAATAGTTGAGCCGATCACCGTGAGATTCTGAGACCGAAATTTCCGTTTAAAACATATTGTTATTTCTGTTTTGTTAAAGATAATGACAGGTCTCACGATATGTTTTATACAGAGATTTTGGTGTCAGAAACTTACTGTAAATCGCATTTTTTACGCAACTTAGACATCACTTTAAATATCTTATATATTATCTATAGCTTGCAACATATCTTACATTCTATCTTAGTAGAAAAGTTAGTGTTAATGTGGTCAATAGGTAGAGGTGTACATATGTAGAATGTATTGTGTGGCATGTGGCAGGGCTATGGGGCGGGGCGCGGGCGGGCGAGGGCGTGTCCGCGCGCGCGGTGCAGGTGGCGGCGGGCGCGCGGTGGGCGGCGCCGCTGAGCGCACATGCTGCGGCGCTGAGCGTGCGCCCGCTGCCGCCGCGCGCCCCGCACGCGCCCTCCCTGCCGGCCGCCCGCCTTGACTGGCGCGAAGTGCGCGCTCAGCACGACCTGCTGCACCGCGAGTGCCGCGCGCCGCCCTCTCACATCTACAGGTTATTCAATTCCTATTATTACTTTGCTCCTCGACTAACTTTATTTTTTAGTCAGTTTATATATGTTTGCATACATATACCCGATGGTTTTTTTATTTTTTTTTTTGTATAACCCCCAACACGGGGAAAGAACTTGACTTACAGAGGTACACAAGATGGAGTCATCGCCTTTATAGTATATTGTGGCACAGGTTCTGCTGTGTGACTTTACGGGAGCGGTTCCCGGCGGGGCGCGGGCCGGTGGCGGGGCACACGCTGACGCTGGTGCCGGCGCTGCGCCTGGAGAACCTGCTGCCGCTCGAGCTGCATTACCGCGCCGGCGACGTCACCGGCACGCTGCCGCCCGCTGACACCAGGCCCTTCCACGAGGTCCCGCTCCTTTCATCGTGCTCGTGATCGTTGCTAGCCTACACCCAAAGCCGCTGGGAGTCGTTTTTATATGAAGTATAAGGTGGCGTCGATTGTGCAGGTGAACGTGGAGGAGGGTGTCGAGGTGAGCGTAAAGCTGGAAGGGTTCGGATGGTCGTCGCCGCTGAGCGTGGGAGGTGCGGGCGCGGGCTCGGCGGCCGCGGGCGCCTCCTTCGGCGCGCGACTCAAGCTGCGCGACCTGCGCGGCCGCAGACTGTACCTTAACGCCAGGGTTGGCGTCAAGAAGACGGACGGCATTAAGGTACCCGCCTCGGTCCAAAGCAACGCGCATTGTGATTCTTTAGATTTTGAGGTGGTGTGGTGACGTGCGGTGTGCGGTGTGCAGGTGTCGATCTCTGCGGCGTACTGGCTGGTGAACCGCACGGGGCTGCCGCTGGTGTTCCGCGCGGAGGGCGGCGCCAGCGAGGCGGCCGGTCAGTTCGCGGAGCACGAGCTGGCGCGCATGGTGGCGCCGCTGCTCTTCTCCTTCGCGGACTCGGACGGCGGACCCACCATCGCCGCACGCCTCGGCACCGGCATCACCCCCAACCCTGAGGTCGGTTTTTACCTAACACCCATTTGTAAAAACTTTTGTGTGCGGGAATGAGCTCGCTCGTTTGAAGCCATATCGCGTACAGTCTGCGTCTCTGGCCTAATTTTAGTACACGTTCCTTTTCATCTTTTTTTTTATAAGGAAATCAAGGTGGTCGCTAGCTCGTTTGCCACCTTATAAAATAAAGAAATATTCTGTACAGTGGTGCTCGCCTTTCGGGCTGGGCCCGGGCGTGACGGTGAAGCGTCTGGAGGCGCGCGGCGGTGCTGTGGGCGTGGGCGAGGGCGGGGCGGGGGCGGGGCCGGCGAGCGATCGATCGTTCGCGGTGGGCGTGGCGGTGCGCGCGGGTCGCGGCCGCTACCGGCACACCAACATCGTGACGCTGACGCCGCGCTACCAGCTGCACAACAACACCTCGCGCCATCTGCAGTTCGCGCAGAAGTGCACCGCCACCACACTAGTGAGCAATCCACAATTTTAATCAAGTTAAGATACAAGCACAAGCTAATATTTCTGACTTTTGTGAAAACAAAAATCCTATGGTACTATTAGCTCAACCATCGTCTATGTATTAAGAAGTAGTTAGTGTTGAAGGTATAGCTTGTTGGGTATGTGTAACGTGTGGCGGTGTGGCGGTGTGGCGGTGTGTGTCAGAGCGACCCGGGCGCGGCGGCGACGCACGTGTCGGCGGTGGCGGGCTGCCACCTGCCGTGGCACTGGGCGCGGCGCGAGCGCGAGCAGCTGCTGTGCGCGCGCGTGCTGCACGACACCTCGCCTCGCCCGCGCACCGCCTGGTCCGGCGGCTTCCGCATCGACAAGCCGCGCAGTCTGCACATCGCCTGCAGGTACATAACCTCATTTCGAACCATCTTTTTTTCAGTTCATTTATCATAGGTCCCTGTTCGCTCGATCCCGGTCGCTACGACGGACGAAATGAGTGTGTTATTGTAATTAAGTGTTGCATTGCAGGGAGAGCGGCGGGTCGTACGTGCTGGTGCGCGTGGAGGTGGTGTCGCAGGGCGGCACGCTGCTGGTGGTGCTGACGGACGCGGAGTGCGCGCCGCCGCCGCTGCGCATCGACAACCACTCGCCCGTCGCCATCATGTTCCATCAGGCATGACCCTCCCCTTCATCATTTACTTTGACCTAGTAGTTTGTTACTAATGAGTTTTGCGTGTGGATCACTCGTCAGGTGGGGTGCGCGGAGGAGTGCGTGGTGGGCGCGGGCGCGCGCGCGTGCTGGGCGCTCCCGGAGCCGGAGGGCGCGAGCTCGCTGGCGCTGCGCGCGCCGGGCGGGCCGCGGCTCGTGCTGCCGCTGGAGGCCGCCGCGCACACTCACCGTCTGCTCTATCAGAACTTCCTGTACGTCGCTTTCCCCGCCACCAGCACCAGAGACGACGGCATGTCCAGTGCGGGCAAGCAGATATCGACCGACGACGACAGCGTGTTGGTGCTGGAGGTGCCGGCGGGCAGCGCGCGCGTCGTGCTCGGCCGCAAGCGCTACGGGGACCGGTACGAGTGGCGCGTCTCGAGCGAGCAGTGCGAGGTGCGAGGTGCGACGGTGTCGAGTCGTGTCGTGATGCGAGTGATGTGTGTGGGGGTGTGCAGGTGTCAGCTGTGGAGGCGCGCGGCGGCCGGTCAGCTGGTGCACGAGGGCAGCTCGCCGCCGCAGCCCACCGACGCTGCGCTGCCCGACGACTCCGCGCTCTCGCCGCACGCTATGGTCCGTCCGTGTGTTGTCTCATTTTGTGAAAGCCTGTGATATGGGTTGCGGCCATTTTAGATTATGGAGAGTAATTTTGCTCGTCCAGGTGTTGGACATAGAGGAGGCGGCGCCGCGGCCGGGCGTGGCGGCGGCGCTGGTGCTGCGGCGCGCGGACCCCCGGCGACGCTCGACGCAGTCTTGGCGCCTGTTGCCGTCGGGCCGCATGGCCTGCGCGCACGCCAACCTTTGCGTGCAGCCGCACTCGCACGCCGCCCACGCCGGCCTCGTGCCGCTCGTGCCCGGTACGTGTCAAGTCCGCACTGGGTCGCCTCGCACCCCCGGTCGCAGTCCTAAAGAGACACGACGGTGCTCCAGGTGCTCGGGTCGTGCTGGGCCTGCCGGGCGGGCGCGCGGACGGCGGCGTGCCTCCCTCGCAGGCCGTCAGCTGGCACTCGTTGCGACCCGGCTGCGGCCGCCTCGACGTCTCGCTCTGCGCCGCCGGACCCACGCGCCTCGTACGCATACACGACCACGAAGATCCGGTGCGTAATTATGAGACGTGACCTAAAATTATTCGTTGAATTGCTAAAATATGTGATATTTACTGAATAGGATTCGAGTCGTATCGAAGGCGATGGCGAGGACGAGGAGTGCGCGGCGGGGGTGACGGGCGGGCGCGGCGAGTGGGGGGTGCGCGTGTCGCTGGGCGGGCTGGGCGTGTCGCTGGTGGGTCGCGCGCCGCCCGCCGAGCTGGTATACGCGCTGTTCTCGGGCGTGCGCCTCGAGCTGGCTCGCACGCCGCGCGCCGCTCTAGCCGCGCTCTCTGTCGACTCTCTACAATGGGACAACCAGGTGAGCACGCGGAAGTTCGGCGGCCGTGCGAGCACTATTGTGAGGCTGATATAACATGAGGCGTGACGTTGCAGCTGGTGGGCGCGGCGAGCCCGCTGGTGTACGCGAGCGGGGGCGGCGCGGCGGGCGCGGCGCTGCACGCGGCGGCCGAGCTGATGCCGGCTCCGGCTCTTCGCTACAACGCCTACTACTTCCGGCACCTGGTGGTCGCGCTGCGCCCCGTCTCCGTGCGCCTCGAGGAGAGGTAACGCTCGCTACTTGTTGCAAACAAACGATACATGTGGTGGGCTCGTGTGACCGCGACGTATCTGTTTCGGCGTGGAGGTTGATCCTGGTGCTGTGGGCGTGGGCTGAGCAGTGGGGCGGCGACGCGCAGGCGGCCGAGCAGCCCGACGAGGTGGAGTACGAGACGCGGCGCGTGCTCACCGAGCTGACCGCGCTGCACGCCACGCGATACTACTTCGCGCTCATCAAGCTCATCCCGGGACAGGTCGGTACCATCCCTCTTCCCCGTTATCGTTTATCATATTTGAAAATGAAAATGAAAATGAAAAATAATTTATTAAAATCCAAGAACATAATTTCACATTAAAAAGTTAAGCTAAGAAATTTAATGGATACAAAAAAGGTGGGTATTACAAGTATTTACCAGTATCCTCGCACTAGGCGCAGCCTGTGTCGCGAGGATCCTGCTCTTAATTATATGCAATGTTTAAGTTCGTCGGTGATTATTTATTGTGGTGCGTCAGATCCGGCTGTCGATGTACACGGCTAGCAAGCTGGAGGCTGCGCTGAGCGCGCTGAAGCAGCGGCTGGGCCTGACACTGGTGCGCTTCGAGCACGCCGCGGTCGAGCTGGAGCCGTTCGTGCGCACGCACGTGTTCGACACGGCGGCCTGCCTCGCGCGCCACGCCCTGCAACACTTCAAGGACGTGCGTATGACGCCGCCTCCGTCGCCGCACCGTGCACCCACACACACGCACTTTGCCGTAACCCTGCCTCCATCCTCCAGGAGCTCAAGTGGCAGGCGGCCAAGATCCTAGGCTCGGTGGATTTCCTGGGCAACCCGCTGGGCTTCATGGCGGACGTGTCGGAAGGCGTGTCGGGTCTGCTGCTCGAGGGCAACGTGGGCGCGCTCGTCAAGAACGTCACGCACGGCATCTCCAACTCGGCGGCCAAAGTCACAGGTCGATACGGTGACTCGGTTCATCTAAATACATATCACATGTAGATTTCTGAAGTGTTAATACTTTTATTGTTTTCGCGGAAGAAAAATTATTATACACTTAAAATTCGGTAGAGTCCCTGGGCGACGGTCTGGAGCGCGTGGTGGGCGACGAGGCGCACGAGGAGACGCGGCGGCGCATCCGCAGCGCGGCCGCCGGTGCACATCTCGCAGCCGGCCTGCGCGGCCTCGGCCTCGGCCTGCTCGGTGAGCACGCCCGCTCGACGCTCACCTCACCTCACCCACATCCTCGCTTACATCGGTCACCGTTGTCGTCTCAGGTGGCATGACTTCCCTGGTGAAGCACAGCTACGAGGGCGCGACGCAGGAGGGGCTGGGCGGCTTCGTGAGCGGCGTGGGTAAGGGCCTCGTGGGCACGGTCACTAAGCCAGTCATCGGCGTGCTGGACCTGGCGGCGGCGGCGGCGGCGGCGGTGCGCGAGTCGAGCGCGCGTGCGGGCCGGGCGGCGCCGGCGCGCACTCGCGAGCCCCGCCCGGCGCCGCACGCGGCCGCGCTGACGCGCTACTGCCCGGCGGCGGCGCGCGGCGCTCAGCTGCTGCACGCGCTGGCGCCCCCGGCGTCGCCCGCCCTGGTGCACCCCGAGCGCTTCCTGGCGTACCGGCCGGTGCGCGGCCCGCCGCACGACATCCGCGCCCTGCTCACCGACACGCACCTCCGGATCTTCACCTGCAAACACGACGCGCCGCAAATCGTCATGGAGACCCATCTCAGGTATTATGATAATAAACTATCATACTTGCAAATTTACAAATTTAAACGAGGACGACTGCTGAATGTATTCCTTGGTATCGGTGCAGCAACCTGGTGTCATGCACTGCGGTGTACGCGGAGGGCGCGCACCTGGTGGAGCTGTGCGTGCGCGGGGCGGGTGCGGGTGTGGGGGCGGGGCCTGGGGGCGGNNGGCGAGGCGGTGCGGCGGCCGCGCGTGCAGTGCGACAGCGGCGAGCTGGCAGTGTGGCTGGCGCGCTCGGCGGCGCACGCGCGTCAGCTGCACCGCGACCTGGCGCACACGCTGCTGCCGCACCCCGACCTCGGCTGACCCTCCCCCGATACACTCGCATCACACACACAAACTAATACAGTTAACATTACCTGCCATGCGACAGTCAAATCATGTTGAAACGTTCATGCCGGGACTATTTACTTATTGTCATGAACATTTTTATTTACACTTAAGTTAAAGTAACGGTTGTTTGTAGCGGCGCAGCGGCTGATCGCTTTTACGCTAGTACTGATTCAACCAAAAATATTGTTAATCATTTAGCACAAATTTTTATAACTTAATATGTTTTCATTTTAATATTTGTAACTTGTATACTTAATTTATGTTAAATTAATGTAGTGATTGTAATAAAACGTGTAAGTTTCGATTTAGTGCATAGGCAAGAGCACAAGAAGACAATCACAAGGCAGGTATCTGCAGGCAGCTGCATGGTTGATGTTTGCGTGTAGAGGGGCGGCTGGTGAAGTTGTTGTCGACATTTTTGCTATTAACAAATTTTTTATCGAAGACATTATCCTAAGTTTGTCATTATTTAGTTTTACATTCCATTAAAGATGAAGAATAGATTGTAACTGTAGAGAGGATGTTGCCGCTCGGAGACATACGACAAGTACGAACAAAGCATATGTTATAACTTTATGTGACGTCACAGCGTCATTTATATGTATCATTAATCATAAATATATAAGTCGCATATTTATTGTTAAAAGTTGAGCACAAAGTGTGAGACGGGTAGGTGGGGGAGAGCTCCGCTGACAATGCTGTTTCCTTTATCTGTTTATTGACATTTTAAAGTAATATCAGTAGAAGTAATTAGAGTCAGTACATCTATTAGATAAAACGGAGTCTGTAGCATTACCGTACAAAGTACCGACTCGATCAATATTGACTTGGTTCTAATTTGACAAATGTTTATGTAAACATCGGTCACATTGTAAAATTTTATTTAAAGCAATACACATCGTGAAAAAAGGTCTTTATAATAGTTTTTTGTAGTATAAGTAACGAGTAGTATAAGTGGGTTGTAGGTGTGAGGCTGTGCCGCTGCGACAAACTGCTTTATATTGTAGACTTACGTTTTGTTAAGACATAGGTGTTGATTATTTATAATCTTTCTTAAATATTACTTAGTTTGTCATTTAAAATATCTATTTATTTTAATTTAAAGTACTTTTTACACGTGTACTTAGTACAAAATGTATATACTTAATTACATTGATCGTATAAATTAACTAAAGATTTGGTCAAGTATAAAGTTGTGTCAAATATTAAGTTCGATACTTATGTCGACTTAAAGCAAAGTAGTTGATGGTGCGGTCAAATGGTTTGGGACCTTTTTAAGTTGTCACTATGTGAGATTTGTCTGTTGCAGTTTTTCAGTTAAACTATATGTGAGATGATGCAGCAATAAATTATTTTAAATACGTTGTTTGTTTTATTCATTTATAATTACCATACGCTTATCTACTATCTATTAGTTATTCAACTTTTGTCGGATGACAGCATCACATAAAGTTAGCTGTCCTGTTGTTAAACTAGACTATAGATGTGATAACAACAGAGTTCATGATTATTACCGTTTTGACTCGAAAAGCCGTCTATTCTTAGTATGGCTTATTGATTGCCGCTTTGAAATATATAATTTTATGGAAATGTGCTTCCATTCTGTTGTGGATCATCTCATTTTCCACGTGATGTAATTTAGACCCAATCTGAAAAAAATTAAACGTAAATTCCTTGATATACAGTAAACCACGAAGCTATAAAGTAATAATGATTAAGTATATTTTATTTTAATATCTCCAGTTTACTTATCATTTAATGTGAAAAAGTATGATAGATCAAGAAGCTGTTTACACAGCGTCGTGCAAGGTCATGGCTCACTCCGCGGTCGGCCGCCGCCTGCGCGCCCGCTCCGCCTGCACCGGCCCCGCTCTCACGCTGCCATCTACGTAAGTTTTAACCTAAGGTCATCGCCTTTCGACCTCAACAAATAAACTTATCTAAAACATGTAACACTTGTATAATTTTTTGATAATGATTCTCGTCGGACGCTCGAGTCTCGTCTTTTATTTAAACTTTATTTTATTAATAGTAGTTGAAGCGGCGGTAATCGATACAAATAATTTATCGAGGTAAGTAGTGTCAGGAGTACATACTTGCGGTTTGAACTCGTATTCGTATTACCTAGTAAAGTTATACGTTTCATATAAACATATCAAGTAATAAGAATGAACGGCTTACATAAATAAATAATAAAAACTACACGGCAATTAGCTACAGTGAAATATATATTTAAAAAGTTTTGTTCGTTTGTAAATTACTCTTTAATAATTTTATTTCTGTGCGCGTTGCAGCATGGCGACAGTAGACTACACGAAGGTGCCTATCCAGACGAAGGCGCTGTACGTGCCGCCGCTCGAGGAGATCGCCGACGGTCAGTCTATCTTCCCTTGAAGAAATATCTACATTCACAAAGAAAAACTTTTAGAACAGCTTTTGAATGAAAGAAGAAAAGAAAATGTACAGTCAGTCCAGTAAAGTGTGCTAACTCCGTCATACTTCACTTCGCTTCTCTCTTATCACTTCCTCATTAAGTATTTTATATTTACCACTTGTTGCTACCGGTGATTTCGATACTAGATGAACGACTGTGGATGTTAGCAATCAGAGTTCTGTCAGCTCATCAAATTAACAAGAAGGTGTGTGTTGCAGTACTATCACGTGAGCTGCGGTCTAATTTTGAGACTGTGGAGGTGTCCGTGGTTGACTGCCCCGACCTCACGCAGCCGCCCTTCGACCTGCAGGCGCCAGGTCAGTGCAGTTTACAACAAGTATATAAGTTCCGGCACTTGAGGTTTAAACGAAATTAAGATGATTTTAAATGCCAATTCACCTCCATAACCTAGATCGAACATTACTGGAAATTATTCATTAGAGCAATACTTCGAGACCCCGCAATAGACAATGCTAGCAGCATCAATACCGGTAGCGTGCCCGTGTTGTCTCTGCGATTACATTGCAGCAGCTGCTGATTGCAGCTTATCTCTGTTTGTTATCTAATTACGTATACATACATTGTCCGTTTGCACAGACAATATAACAGCGCCCATTATTTGCTGTTGGTTGTGGTGTTTGCTAATTGAACAAATAAAAAAATAATGGATGACACAAGATCGGCTCAACCAGGGAAGTAGGAATGTTTAATTTTACATGTAGCGGTCGGCCGCGACTTCCTCCTAATTAAAAAAGTAACCTAAATCCATTATTCTGTAGTATAGTTACAGCGAGCATTAGCGGACATGATAAAATTTTAATATGAACAAGGTGTGTTGTTGATAATAATTTAACCCCAGCGTCATAATTCACGTCACTATTTTGATAACATCTGTATCTGTGATGGATGATGGATGCGTGACATTCCACAAAGATCTTTGGGCAGTCGGAATGTATGTGAACTAACAATGTCATCTCGAAAGCGCCATATTTTGAGCAACGCTCGTATAGTTCGGCGAGTGATATCATCTGGTGGTACGCAGGCATATCGGGCAACGCGACGCTGGTGGAGATCGGCGGACCGCCCTACTTGGTGCCTCTAGTGCAGCGCGACAAGGTGTACGACCTGGCGGCTCTGCTGCGACATCTGCGCCGCGACCCCGCGCTGCTGGTCGGCGCCGGCGCCGGGCCCTGGCCTTACATCGGTGTCAACTGCGAGGTTACCGGAACACCCCGCTTTTCATACTTTTGATGCTTGCGGTTATTAGTGTTCCATTGTGATCAATAAATGTGAGTTTGTAACGCAGGGCATCATCAACCTCCGCCTGCAAGACGGCGCGGTGCGGCAGGGCACGCGCGTGGTGAGCGTGCAGCCGGTGGGCGCGGCGAAGGGCAGCAGCGGGTATCTGCAGCGGCGGCTGCCGGACGGGGAGACGCGCACGGCGCTGCTCGGCAACTACCTGATGAGCGAGGGCGCGGCCGGGAAGGTGGTGCGGGTGGTGGCCAAGCGGCGAGTGGGCGGCGACAACTTCATCACGGCGATCCGCGGCGCGCTGCGGGCGCGGTACGGGGAGCGCGGGGTGGGGCTGGGCGGCGCGTTCGTGGTGCGCGAGGGGCGCGTCAAGCACCACGTGATGCCGGACTTCTCGTCGGCGGCGCTGTGCAGCGACGAGGACGTTGACCGCTGGCTGCACTACTTCGAGATGCGCGCGCCCATCGTGCATGTGGGCACGCTAGTCACCGCCGACCTGGGGCTGGACCTGCGCGTGCAGCACTTCCACGGGTTCAGCGCGCACGGCGACGGCGGCCACTACCACTACGACACGACGCCCGACTCCGTGCACTACGAGGGGTACTTCACGCCCGCAGACACCATCGTGCGCGTCGACGCGCCGCAGGAGACGCACGCCTTCGGTCGCGACTGACCGCACTTTGACCGATGCTAGTTGTCACTCGATCAGGTCTAATTCTTTTTGTTGTAACTTTATAAATATAGGATGTTGATTATAATGTAAAATTAGCTTTTTTTATAAATTTCAATGCTCCAACAACTTGAATAGATAGGGAGCAGTATCTGCGCTGTACTGTGCTAGTGCACACTGCTTAGGTATCGACGAGTTCCGAGGCGGCGGTGTTAGATAAATCACGTCCAACTCGTACCAGAGAGGTCAGAAAATGAAATACTCATATGATTGTGTATCGCTCTATATTACCAAATATTCCGCTTTGACACGACAAATATGAATTATGAAATGTAGGTACACGTATATGGTAGAGAAGAAGAAGTGGGTATTTAGAGATTTACTCGAGCGTGGCAGCTATACACTCGCTCACGAGCACCACACATATAAAACTGTCAACATATAGAGCGGTGCTCCTAGGGCAGTCGGTTAAAATATTAAATAAACAACATAGTTCGCTACAAATACTCAAAGACATCAGATTGAGATGTGAGTAAATTGTAATCAACGTGCTGTCTGGTGTAAAGTATGTACGTTATGTTGAGCTGCCACGATTAAGTGAATGCCAAAACCCTCGCTTCGCCTCACATACTATGAGGTCTGAATACAAATATGGTTAGTACACGAGGAGCTGCGAGCTGCGAGCCGCGGCTCAGCGTCGCATTCAATGTCACACATTCAACAAGGTAATGACACCGGTCACTATGAAAATTAAACTAAGGAAATGCACAAATAATACAACAAACAGAATCACTTTAAAATAAATATAAAGATTTACAAGGAGTTGAATGTTGCACTGCCGGCTCCTGCTGCTGGCCGCACCCGACTCTTACATCGTCACAATACAAACAAATCATTTTACATACAAAAATAGCAACGAGTTATATTTACAATACATACATACATACATCGGTGACTGGAAACTGACACCACATTCACTTAATCACTAAAACACATCAAATTATAATCCATAAAAATTACATGACGCGTGATGATGATGATGATGATGATGATGATAGCAAATAATATAGATATAAAGAAATGATATGTATGTAGATAGTAGTGTGCAGACAGAGGTGTGTGAGATGCACTCTGCATGTCTCACAGCCGCCTCCAACAACTATCTCATTTATTATAATACAATGACAATTCCTACAATTAATTAACAAATACAAACATTATACATATTTAACTTGATTCATGAGGACAATACATTATTGTTGCAACGTTGAACACAATACTCCTTTCAGTAGTTACAATTGTTTTAGCCAAAATATAATAAGCATTTAAATGTTCGATATTGATATTGCTGCTCATCAAACTATTCAATTAAATTTAAATTAATTATATACATATTTTTTTAAATACATTGATAGTATTTAAATACTTATATTGTAACATTTACACGTTCAGTTTGTTCATCACCCACCTCTCAGCCTCTCTGCATACATACATACATACATACATCCACTACCCCGCAACATGTACACCTGACAAAGATGTGAGTTAGTGTGAGTTTGCATTACAGAAACATTTACATGATTCTATATTATGTATGACTCGGTTGAGCGCGGACCCGAGCTGTGCGGCGTGCGGCGTGCGGCGTGCAGTGTGCGGGCGCACTGCATCGCCTGACTAATGACTACCTGTACATCTTCATACCTATATTTATATTTACTTTCAATTAAATAACATAACCGCTTTATTTTTTCATGACAAAAATGATAAAAAGGTATCTCGTCCGGTAATCCAGTAAGACAGTAAGGATCAATTGCATTGTGAGGATATAAACGTCCTCCGCTGTACTTCTGGGAAAGACGTTTGCCAGATACAAAATAAAATAAGGTGACGAGTTAACTTAACTCTAGCCTTTAAACTTATACTCGACACAAAATCATTTGATACATGAATGTGAATATATAAACATTATATCGTATTCTGCATACAAATTCAATAAAACATCCAGACAGAGATCAGAATCATTTCAAATAATGAAAGATGAGAAGCGAGAAATAATGCAAAGGAAATGACACAGGGCCATTGTTCAGCGTGGTCATACGGGTGGTGGTGCGGGGCGGGGCGGG
>NW_013529869.1:5347164-5347395 GCF_000836235.2 Papilio xuthus
GCGCGGTGTTCAGGAGCGGAAGAAGCGCACGGCGCGCACGACGTACTGCCGGCAGATGGGGCACTCCGCGAGCTGCTTGGCGCAGCGCGTGCAGGCGGCGATGTGCCCGCACTCCAGCAGCACGCACTCCAGCGGCGCCGCCATGCAGATCTTGCAGCACTCCTCCGTCGGCAGGTTGTCGATGTCTGCAGACCACACAAACCTCGTTACAATCTCACCGTGCTGTATGTC
>NW_013529869.1:5347438-5356793 GCF_000836235.2 Papilio xuthus
GGGGGGGGAGTACCTCTGTGCAGGTTGCGGTGGTCGCGCAGCAGGGTGCGGGCGCGCTGCAGCAGGTCGGCACGCTCGAGGCAGCCGCGGAACTCGACGCGGTTGCGGTGCAGCAGCTGCTTCAGCTGGCGCACGCTGAGTCGTTCCAGGTCCGCCTCGCTCATTCGCTCCAGGCTTATCCGTTCCGGACTCTCTGCGAGCGTTACACCGCGAACGTCAGCGAAAAACGTAAACGGCCGTCAAGCGTATGCTTTACAATTTGCTTGTAAATGCACCGACCTGGCTGGCGGTCCATCATGGGCTCGTCCCGCAGGCTGGCGGTGTCCCCGTCGTCGGCGGGCGCGCGGTGCAGCTCCAGCTCGGAGGCGGCGCGCTGCGGCGTGCCCGGCGCCTCGGCCTGCGCCACCGACGCGTGCGCGTGCGCGGGCGCGGCTCGCTTGGCGCCGCCGCCGGCCGTCGCGAGACTGCCGGAGCTCCGGGGGCCATGTTCGGGCTCAGCGCCCGTCGAGCTCTCCTCGCTAGCCGGCGCAGCGGCCGCCGCCTCCGCCCGCCGACTGCCATCGCTGGTCGTAAGCAGCACCTCCGAGTCTTAAATAGAAATAGGGAGATGAGTCAGTGAACATACATACGAGAAAGGCGGTGGTAGCGCGGGGTGGAGTGCGGTCACCGTTGGGCAGGGGCTCGGCAGGCGTGGTGACGAACTCCCAGCCGGCGTCGTCGAGGTCCTCGACTTCGAGACAGTCGGCGGTGTCGACGTGGGCGGAGTCCTGTGACTCGCGGCGCGCCCCCTGCACCCCCTGCGGCTGCGGCTGGTCCGCCACCACGGGCCGCACGTCCCGCTCGCCACCTGCGCGCACACAGACAAATAAAACTAACACCTATAAGTGAAATGTGACTATTATTTAATAATTACTGAATAAATACAAGTAGATATTTTGATAGAGAACTAAAATCAATTTACAAAACAAGTACCAGGTGTGGGCGTGAAGCGGCGGTCGGCTAGGTGGGCGTAGTCTGCGTTGTGGGCGGTGTGGGACTGGTCTGCGGTGTGGGCGTTGTGGGCGGGTGCACACGTCGTCACGTGCACGTGCGTCGAGTTGAAGCAGCTGCCTGCGAGTTACCATTGCTGATCATGCATAATATAAAACTATAACACATAGAATTACCAGCAGAATTCATGTATTTTGTCAACAAATGACAAACCAATGATTAACTTCAGTGCAATATGAAAACATCCTCCAATAATAATTTTTATCTATAACTTGGTTGCAAACCTAACTTGACACTCACCAATCATGAATCTAACGTTTGACAGAAGTTTTGACATAATGTATTATAATAAATTATAGTATGTATACTTTGACTCCACAAAACAACTTTGTGTGTAACACAAACAATGAGGTTTATCAGTGAACACCTCTCATAACATACTCTATAATAATGACTTTATCACATATTCAGAATTATTTAAAGCAAAATTGTACAATAAATGAAATCCAATATGATAACTAGACAATGTTAAGTATTGTTGCTTATACAATTATGTAGGAAATAAATACTTAAGTCAGCAAAAATGTACATATCAAATTATTGTTTTGACAAGGTGCAATACAACACTTGAGGTAAATTATGTGATTCAGTTCAAGCAATATGTTACTTAGCTGAAATGTTTTTTTCATTTAAATATAAAACTGATAATATATGAATATTTAAATTATATTTCACTTGATACTTTTAGTCATATTACATCATTAAAATAGTCAAGAAATCCTGCATGTTATGTTATGTATGTAAAAATGTGTTTGAATGTAGAAGCTAAGATGTAACAAACAAACTGAAGAGTAGCAGTATCTCACTGCGAGGGGGAGGGACGTCTCGCGAGGGGTCACGCTGGGTGGTGCGAATGTCGAAGGCAGAGTTGAGGAAGTCATTGATATTGTTGGTGAAGCCCTTGAGACCGCTGAAGGCACCGCCACGTGAGCTGCGTCGCCGGTACGCCGAACTGTTCACGTGCGATACACACAGACCCACCAGCTCATCTTTTTCTATAACAAAGCAACAATTCATAGTCAACTTACTTTTCATAATATGCTACAATTCTACATGTCTTGCATTCTATTGGGTTTTCATTCATAAATATCTTATTAGTTTGGAAATGTAGCATAAACATTTTTATTAGTAGCATTATAGATTGTAAATATATAGTACTACTGATATTATTAGCTTCCAAGTGCTCATTATCTTATCTCACTAGTAGGGGCGGGGAAGAATATTTAAAGAAGTCAGCCTAAAACAATTGACTTGTACTGATAAGAGTCAATTCAATGCCATTATCAATTTGTACTGTAGGATTATTAGTATATATACGATCATAAATTTACAGCATTCAATGTGACCGGAGGAAGTAACATATACATGTAGATGATATGCTAACTAACCAAGTAATCATACATTGGGTGAGGGTAACTAACACACACAGATAAATATTTATGTGGTTAAAAGTGTAAATAGATTGGCAGTTTAATGAGAATTCATGATCTGCAGTTCAGATTTAGTTAAAAATGTTTTAAACTTTTTCCCCAACTCAGTTCAGTAGCATAATGTGTTCAGTAGGCATTTTTGTATTAAAGTCATGCATTCAGACATCTTACTAAAATTGTATATACAGGGAGTCTATATTGCTTCACCAATTAATAAGTATGAAGTATCATTTGCTTTATATTCCTACCCAAAATGGTACAGAGGTCAGAGTCAATCAGGTTTGTTGTTATTCACAAGAAAACAATGTGTTACTATAATAGAAGAGTAAAAATTGTTGTAAGTGGCCTGCTACCTACTCACTGTCAGTGGCAGGTCACTATAGAGAAAGTATAGAAGTGTAGTTATTTGATTAAAATCTTATAATGTATTTATAATTCAAATATATGTAATTTATTGCACAGCCATAAAAATAAGTTATTGAAATGTGACATGCCTTAATAATCATCATTCAATTGCCATTAGTTTTCAGCAAGCTAACATGAGTTAAAAATAATAACTAATGTAGACTTAATACAGAACACTAAGCCCTTGAGAATCAATTTAGAATGTAAATGCAATCGCAAACAATATTAACGCACCGACGCAGCCGCGCGTAGAGATATTCTGATGTTGTAAGAAGCACTGCAAGTCTCGAACTTTCAGGTGGGTGATGGCATGCCGGGAGAGAGGCCGCGTTGACAACACTCGGCATGGTGCGCACATGATGCCACCGCCACGACGAAGACATCCTCCACAATAATATCGCTCGCACTCAGAACAAACCCGTTTTCGCTTAAATACACTGAATTGTACGGCGCAACTCTCGCACGGCATTTTAGAACCCCCACGTCCTGTCTTCACCATCTGGCATACTAAACATTAAACGGCACTTCACCAATTTATTTCAATTTACCATGAATACATGACATTGCCGCACTGTTACAGTTTTGATTTAAATGAATTTTAATGAAAAAAAACCAAAACATCACACAACTGCCATCATGGATGACAACGTTCCGTTTTAACAGTTTCTCATAATTGCTTTATCAAAAAATGGATTTTGCAAAAACGTTGTATCAGAAAAAAATATAATATAATTAACATCTTAAGTTAATATCGTTTGTAATAACTCTACTATGTAAATAAAACTAGATAAAGTAATCTTTTGAGGTATAACCACTGGATGTGCTCTATTTCGCCTTCCGTCCGTTACTAGCTCCTAAAGCTCCTAAGAGCAATAAGCAAAAATTTGTTGTTGTTGTCCTAAATATGGGCAAATAAACTTGTCACAGGTCAAGAACAAGTCTTAGTAGTCAACTTTTTATTTAAACTATTTTTCTTTCATTCTGATGGAAGTATACGTGAATTGTTTTGAAAATGTATTCAAGAAAACAACGTCCCATTCAGGCCGGGTGTATTTGCCAAGCAGTTGTAGAAAGTAAATTTGAGCTGCTTATTAAAGTTGTTATAAATCATACAGGGAAAGTTTTATTCAAAATTAAAAGATAAGTAGGTCTGAACTGAAAAATTCTAAGTGGACATCACTCCTACCAAGTATTTAAAAGCAAAATCTCGAATCAACAAATCAAGCAAAATTAATACCTATTTATAAATAAAGACGAAGGAAAATATAATGAAATAAGCTAAAATAATTTCAACATTTTGTCGTTTTTAAAGTAACTATTGGACAAAAGTGCCTACATTTAAACGGCTGGAGCTGGTCTCGCTAAGTTATCATTTGTTACTTGTTACAATATCTCACTTTGCTTTTAATAACTCTTCCTTACTTTACGTGGAAAATGTGTAAGATTCAAAAACACAGACAATTTGTAACGATTGTTTTGTTAACATACCAGCAAAATTTAAAAAAATACGAAAATTTGCACACTTGTTCAAATAAGTATCAATTATACGGGAATTGACAGTCAGTCTTAGGGATAATAATATGAAAAGATGAAAATCGCATATCTGTCAGTAAACTATTAGTTTTATATCATTCATGAACTTGTTGATTTAATAATAAAGCAGAAAAGCGATATGCACTGCGCGGGCGCCGCAATCTCGCACACTTTAAATATTCAATCATAATTTATCTGTATCTACCAAATTACGTGTGTTATTATATATTCATGGTTTATGTGCATTTCAGGTATTCACATAAGCGGATTGATAATTTTCATTACACCTTGCATGGCTGAGGTGTCCGAGTGGTTAAGGAGTTGGACTTGAAATCCAATGGGTTCTACCCGCGCAGGTTCGAATCCTGTCCTCAGCGAACTATCTTTTTGTTCATTTTTTTAAATGCTGAAGTTTACTTTTTACAAGTTTATTATGAAAACATTACAGCATATTGCCTAGAACTATCAACATGAAACCTTGCAATTTAATTTAAAATTTTATAACCACTAGCTTTTGTCCGCGACTTCTTCAACGCAGATTTTTTTTAAGTAGTTTATAATAGTGCAGCCGTTTTTTTACATTGCGGACAGACAGAGACAAACAGAAAATAAAAAAAAACAATTTTCGTTATCAGCAACGCAATTACGTCATGTGTACGAAATATGTTTTTTTTATATTACATAGAGATATTAAAATTTTATTAAATGTAAAAGTAAATAGCGCAAGATTGAACCCAGGCAGGTTTCCACAACGAGCAAAAGACTGCAGTTGTTTTGCCTTCTTACATCGTACAATTTCTAAAATTACTAAATTAAATATAACGGCCAAGATTCTTTTTAATATAGCAGAGTCAAGGCAGCCGGTAAATAAGGAAAACTGTTCTAAAGTGTGCCTAATTTCATTTGAGGAAAACGAATTCGTACTTAAGTTGACAATCATATGAGATATTGAGTTGACGCATGTCTCGTCCTCGCATTCTGGGAAGTGGATGAGTACCGAGGCTTAGAATTAAAGATATTTCTGTTGACAAAAATGACCATCACAGCTTTATAGAAGAAGATAATTAAGTAAAGATTCTACACTCTCTTAGTTTCTATTATTGACTATTTTGTTACATAGTACCAACAGCGGCCGTTTATATACATATTTTAGTACAGTTATCGCTCTATAATACCTTTTATGAGTTGTTTCAATTTGAGATTATAGTTTTTTACCTTTGCATAATCACTTACGAAACATTTCAGTAAATCCATGCTCCTGTGGATAAAAATAGCAATATTGTCAATACATTGCACTTGCCGATGTTTACTAAGTCATGTTTATTAAGTTATAATTTGCATTTACAAAATAATAATAACACAGGCCTTATGTACTAACTAGTATAGTTCAATTTACCATATAACTACATACATTGTTCCTAACAATTTTGAGTGTGCTATGTCATCTGGACTTATACGAGGTCAACAGCGCGGCGCGGGGGCACTCAGTGGAATTGGGTGCCAGCCGGCGGCGACTGCGGCCCTGCTCACAACATACAGAGGACTGCTTCAGACTACAGTCGAGTGGGTCGTTTCATTTCTGAAAAACGCGGCCTCCTCCCCAGTTGTTGACCCCGAGCAATAAACGGAGGCTTTAACATTCTTCAATTTCCCTCCGCGCTTTGAACCCAATAGTTCGTCATCTTGTTGACAGCTTCCATTAGATCTTTTTTCAACGGCATAGAGTTTGTTTTTAAACGTAGGACCAGGGTAAGGTATTAAGGGAAGTAGGTTAGACGACTTATACTTGCCAGTTTCTCGCGAAATGAAAGACTTTTTGTGAGTGGTTCATTCGGGCGGGAATAGAGCACGGGTAAGTAGGCGGCCTCCACTTGGGACGGGTCGGGAGGTCCCATGTTCCTTGCGAGCGGCACTATATAAGAAACACTGGGAAAAACAGTTTTTGTGCTTGGTACATAACTTGTACCTGCACAAAGCTTAGGAATATTACTTTCAAGAAACTTAAAGACATTAATAAAAAAAACAACAACATTATACATTGTCATTTTTCCTTTCATGTTAGAGCTCTGTACTCTTCTGCTATTAGTGGACCATGAAGAATTCAAAAGAATAAATGAAACTAAAACAAGCAAAACCATTTTTAAATGCTTCTAAAACATGTAATAAAGGAAGTTGAGATATTATTTTTATTGAAGTAAATTATATAGATACGGCACGTGTGACCTGATGGTCAATGACTTGGGGTTGACTAGCTGACGCTGCTCGCGCGGGGCATCCCGCGGCGTTGCACAGCGCAGCACAAATTGTGCAATCGCTGTGCCGCACAACTGCACATACGACCTGCTTGGCCTACACGACAGCTTTGCAAGCTGGTGATATTCGAGCTGCTGTACGTTCAAACTATTTACGCATAAATGTATACTTATATGTCTCTGTGTACATTTACAAATGTGGATTTCGTAAAAGTATATAGGAACACCTAAAACATTCGGTTCAATAACACGCTCTAAAGTTATAGAAAAATCGACAGCTGATATCATAAAACTTATTCATTGGTATAATCCAAATTGTTAATAGATACTAAATAAGAGATTTCAGTCTCGTAGCGTAAGTATTTTTGATGATGAAAGATAGAAAATAAATAAAACACGAGTAAGATTTATACGTAATGAAGTCAGAGAACTTGAAATGGGGAAGAATTTACTCATAATTTACTCACAAGTGTTCATGCTTAAGTCTGTAAAAGATATAGAAAGTTTGGCAATTATAAATGAAATCATTATTTTCCACTGAGCTCTTCATAATTCATGGAACAGTTATCAACGATATTAGTTTGCTTACTTCAAAAAGCTTTGAATAATTACTAATTTCCCGCAAATGTCAGGCGAGGCCGGGGTGTGAGGCGGGGCAGGGCGGGGGCGCGGGTGCCGGCACGGAGGCTGTGGGATCGATACAGGACCAGCCCTGCGCCCTGCACCCCTCACCCTGTACCCCTCACCATGCATCCCGGGCGGCCTTGCGGGCCGCAAAGGAAGGCGCGAAGGGACTCCTCAAGGTCGTTCGAGTCGATGTTAGAAAGTAAACACTTGAAAGTTATATTGAGTCACTTCGGTTAGTGTAGGAAGATCTTTAATGCTTTACTTCATGTATGGGATAAAACTGAATATTTTTTAAAGGAAAATCGTTCGCACCTCAGATAAAAACAAATCAGGAAATACATTACCAAAGTTAGTTAATACTAAAAACATGCAATTCTTCAAAAGTCTAAAATTATTAGAAAGGCATGTGATGTGTGTCACCTAGAGGAAGTTATAGACCACGGATGACTTACATTTGTAACAAAACTTCTTTACTTGTGTGTTTATAATCTCTGCTTTTGTAATTATTGGGTCATTATTTTATAGTGATCAATTTATAAAATTATTTCTTCCAGTGTTTCTATTCTTATAAAGTTTCAAGGTTGTTGTCATCACAAATACTTAAGTTAAATAGTAAGGGTCACAGTATTTAAAGAGCTGCGGATCACTGGCCAGTGTTTTGGAAACAATCATTTATGTTTTTTTAAGAGATTCAATTAAATACCAAACCGAGCGTAACTGAACTTTTCATTACCCCTGAACTACTGCACTGAACTAAACAACATTTTTGCTTCATCCCCCTATCCCTCAGAGTTCGCTATTAAAAATAGTAGTAAAGCTAATCAAAACTCACTTACTGTAGCTTGCTAATGCAAGAGTAAGTTACTTAAAGGTTAATATGCAAGGATATGCTTCGCGGGAGTGCTGAGTCACCGGTGGCTCAGCGCGAGGCGTCACGCCGTCGCCAGTTCTAATCCTGCCATTCAATGCAATCAGCCAAATGTATCTATGAATAACTATTGTTAAGTAAAAAACATTTTTTACTACAGCAAAATAAATTCATACAGCCTAGATTATAATGATGAGACCAATTAATTGGATATTGAGACATCCGAAAATATACAAGAAACATCGAACAAATAGACAAAAAAGTTATTATGAAGTACATGAGTCAATTAAATATGTAACTATCCTTTTATTTCTGTGTCAAAACAGGTTGTTAAAGTCTACATTAAATTGCTTATAATGATGAAATGTCGCAATAACACGGTCGTCCTAAGTGTGGGGCGTCAGCGGCGGCGGTGGCGGAGGCGGCGGCGGTGGCGTGATCCAATGCTGACTCGGCACCTCCCCGGCCCCACAACTTACATGTTGACATCTTTACAATATTAGTAATATGTGTGTACTTCATTAAATTTTTACCATTTATATAATAACGAGTGGCCATGACAAATGAGTTGGTGTAAAAAAGCGATTCATCACATTATAAGTACTTGTTTGTCAAAGAACTTGGATGTCATACATAACAAGTGATCTAATTGTTGCACGCAAGTACAATATGCAAAAATTGGATGATATATATTTATTATTCATTAATTAATTAATTATGAACATAATGTTTATGAACACCTTCATTAATTTTCCTGGAAAAATTGCTTGTTAATGTTTTTACATTGTACCTCAATGTGAAACAAACATGAAACAGAGGAATGCGAGACGCATAAAAAGGATGCAACGAGAAATAAAACAAGATAACGTCTCCGTAACTTGTCTGCTATTATATTAGTCGTAATACATGCAAGAGGCGCTAGCGCTGCGCCACCACCTCCACCGCCACCACCACTGCAATACAACTGATTTTTCCTTACGTACTTTATTCCCTTTTTAACCTTAACCATCTCTGAATGACACTTTGACACAAAAATTACTTTCTAAGGTAAATTGATAATGACTTATTTAACTTATCGTAACCATTATTTGTGCCGGAGAGTGAGAAAGAATCACAAGGCGGTTTTATAAGATTAAAGATAATCGTAAAGTGTATTTATAATACGTGTAAGTGTGGGGGGGGGGGGGGGG
>NW_013529869.1:5356798-5441278 GCF_000836235.2 Papilio xuthus
GTTTACAGTACAATGATTTTGCGGTGCGATCGGCGTAAATTACTCCGCGTGCTCGAGCCATAAAATAGAAATAGCCTTTGAGATCCTTCATGCGAGTGATTTCTGCTCATACCACCTGTTGCCCTATCTCTCATGTTTAAAATAAATATCTAAAGTAAAACACACACAATATACATAAATAAATAATATCATAAAAGTGTTACTTTGTGACTCCGTTATATTATTATTATTACTTAATGTAGATGTATTTATTAACTGTAAAATGTCTACTTGTGTTGTTTAAATATTTCTGCAGTCTGTACACACATTGGATTCATTGGGTCACTCACCTAATGCCTAATACTTACTCAGGAAAATGCAATATAACTGCACTTGATTATTAAAATATATTCGATTTTAATGTAACATGATATTTTAACTAAATTGGCAATTTAAAGTAACTGTTCAATAATTTTTCTTGATTTTTCTAGAATCATTAACAAGGAGACCTCTGACGTCTAATAAAAGGATTCTTGATATGTTCATTAACGAGAAAGCGCTGTGATAAATTACAAATAAAAAAAATGTCCACAAATATTTTAATATACAATTGAGAAATATTACATTGGTATGATGGCGAGTCAATAAAAAGAAAATGAATAACCTCTATACATTCTTATTGCATTTAAATATCAACAACTATCATATATATGTACATACTTATATACGTGTATAATTACAAGTTCACAGTCAGTTTACACTGACGGAATACTGCTACTACAAAATATATTACTGTCTCAGTTATTTCAAGAACTATGAAAGGGATGATAATACATGTGTTTCGGCAGAGAAAAATCACTGTTATTTTCACATTTGCCATAACTTTACAACATTCAAGTGAATCATATTAAGCTTTTTTAAATTAACATAACAAAAACAATAACATTGCATTACGTTTTTTTCGACGCTATATTTATTTCTTATATACCTGATTGTAGTATTTTAATAAAAAATTAGATTTATTTCCAGTACATGTATTTTATTTCTATCCATTTTCCAGACGTGAGATTGATTAGGCGGCAATGAGAGACGAATCTAATCGCGTGCTGTAGAAACTAATCAGTCATCACTAGTAACTACACGACTGACAGTGTCATTCAAGTCCTTTGTGTAACTAATTCAATGACTGTTTTCATGACTGTGATAGCACGTCAGTCTCTTCACTCAGCTACCAAGTAGTGTGGCAATGTACCAATTAACTAAAGTGATTTTGTATTTTCTAAGACAAAATCAACGGATAATCCTTATTCATCGATAAATAACTACATTTCTTTTAACTTTACCAATTGTCGTTTGTGATTTTATAAATGTTCTTCTTCTGAAGCTTTTGCTCCAAAAACTGAAGACAAATTATAAGATACTAGCTGTCGCACGCGACTACGTCTATGACTTCTTCCAGACTTTATGTATGCCGAATTTCATCGAGATCCGTTCAGCCGTTCTGGAGATATCTTCACACAAACGTCCATGCATCCATCTATTTATCTAAACATTCGCATTTATAATATTAGTAAGAGGTAAGATTAGTAAAATCTGTATTTTTTGTATGTAACGAATAAACTCAAAAATTACCAGACCGATTTCAAAAATTATTTTACCATTA
The DNA here is from genome assembly GCF_000836235.2 of Papilio xuthus. Lineage (NCBI taxonomy): Eukaryota > Metazoa > Arthropoda > Insecta > Lepidoptera > Papilionidae > Papilio > Papilio xuthus. The sequence continues at coordinate 5,358,441 of NW_013529869.1, forward strand.
CAAAATTATATTATCACTGAACCTATGCTATAATATATAAACTAAAACATTTTTTAAAGTTTCGCGCGGATGAACTAGGCTAGGCTAAGTATGAAAAATATATTAATTAGGAAAATAGTGCCTTTAGTCGTTTATTAGAAAAAATATTGTTAGAAAAGCAATCCTAGTTAGTGCTACATCCAAAGCCGAGGAAATAGAAAAAAAGTGACAGGACATTGACCCAGCGGACACGAGCGATGAGCGATCGCAAAATCCGCAGAATGCAGGTCGCTGCAGGCAGGGGGCGCGCGGGGGTGCGGGGCGCGCGCGGGCGGGGGCGCCGGACAGCGCGAGCCGCGACCCGCCGCTGCCGCCCGCGCCACTCGCGTCTTGCACTTCACGTCGCTCGCACGGTATGGACTCGCGTTGAACACACGACTCCGTCTCCGCTGACAGATTTACGTCTTCGAAAGCCCGAGCACAGGATGAGCCGGTAAGTGTAGCTTACTATCCTCCGAATGCACAATTAATTGAACACGGCCCTAAAAATATTTTTGCAGTATTTCTATTAAAATTGTAACTGAGGTTTTTAAATCTTCTACAGCAGTATTCTAGGATCTTGCTGAAATAAAATCAGGATATTTTTTATGGGTGCACTGTTAGATTTTTTAAAGCTGATGTGTCTAAATATAATATTATATTTTAATTATGTGTATTTCACCTTCTAAGTTTTTGGCGCCAATTCAAAAAAAAATTGTTGAGACTAAACTTGTTAAGGCTGCACTAGTATTCTTCATTGTGCGAGTGGTGCGGGGTGGACTTTGGGGCTAGGTGTGCAAACGACGCTCATCATCCCGCGGAGCCGTCGTCGCCGCCGCAGCCTGAGGCGAAGGCTGCCTGCGCGCTGCGAATATTAAACACTGACGCAATGACCTCTGCCTCGCTTTTTACATAATAACTAAAAACGGCTTCGACAAATTGTATAATCGTCCAAGACGGCAGACGGAACCGTCGGGCGGAAAATGAGGCAACGACGGCCACGGCGCGATGCGGCTGCGGCGGCGGAGGCTCTACTGGGCTCCGTCGATAATTGATCGATAAGAGCACGTGCACATTAGTCGATACATCGCTAGTCGTATGCAACGGGACGCGCGCCTCACGTGTGTCCGCACGCCTCGCCGCGCTCACGTGATGCTGCGCACAATTACCATAGCCGGTTATGCAAGTCATATGGTATAAGTCAGCACCGGCGTCGGCGTCGTCGCTGCACTGCAAGTCGCCGCTGCACTCGTGCCTCCCTGCATCCGCACCCGCACTTCATCGCAAGTCCTTGTGACTTCCATCCAATGCTTTCATGTTTTTCTATGCATGCATCCGTTACATAAAATTAACGTGTTAATTGGAGTGAGGTTTAGACACGAGCGAGATCTTTGCAGGCGGCCATAGGCAGAACTATACGTTTTATATAGAATTATAGGCTTTGCCTATTTCACCAATAGAATATCTATTATTTGAGAATGTAAAATGTGGACCCAGACACAGGTTTACCGGCGCGGCGGCGTGGCGTCCTAGCCTCGCTGCGTCGCGGTCGCAGCCGATGTGTATAAATATGACGTACAGAGTCCCCAATGCTCACAGCATACCTGAGCCACCTGTGTACGCGACAGAAGACCGTATTACCAAGTGAAAAGCAACAGAATAGCGTTACACAGCGGCAGAGCACGACGCCGCGCTGTGCAGCCCCGAGAAGCGGAAGTGAGCATTTTGAATGGATGTTACATGTCGTTAAGTACGTACATCTTGTGTACGGTCATGTTTGTGTATGAATGCACTTAATTAAGCAGATTTCCGGGCCGATCTCACTACTTAACTGTTGCTGTTTTATAAAGGTTTTATTGAATTGTTTACACAAATCAAGATCCGCGTCATCCAGCGCGGCTCGCGGCTTGGCCGAAACTAATTACCATTTATTCGTCAAGGTAGAGTTGAATAAGTTTGCGCTATAATAAAACACAAATGTTTATTAAACATCAAATCAATGCAGGTCCCGACTATTGTACGAGTTCACATAATTAGCTAAAGTTGCATCAAAAACACTTTCACACACGCAGCTTGATATAGGCGATGGAATGTTATTTTCACGTCCGTATATGCGCTATCCTCAGGGCGGAATATTAAATACGCTCGGCGTGTCGCTGCCCGGAGACTCGGGCTTTTCTGACTAGTTACAGAGTACTCACACTTTGTACTTTGTGATAAGTATTTCTTACAATACCAACTCTCAGGACCCCACGTCTAAGTTCAATATGTAAAAAGTACCGAATAAATATACAATACTTTTTAGTTCATCGGTATTCGTAAAATAAATTATTAAAATCATCAAACATTAAGGCTATAAGCTCGAATCTACTCTTCGATTGTTATACTAAAATTAACAGTAGATATCCAACTTTGTTGGTTTTAGTTTACTCTCAATAAAGTTTAATAATTGAAAAGACTAATAATACTTTTACTGTTTTAAACCAAAAGTTCACATTGTTACAAGACACTAAGCGCAAGCGCTAGCTTTGGGAAATAGCATTGTAAAGTTGCGCAAGCGGCGGCCGGCTACAGGCGCTAGGCGCTAGGACTGCAATTATCGTACTGCGCTGACTCACAGCTCAGCTATGTGCTGCTCACATTACATAATAATAGTACATAACACTAAAATAACGCTTTTAATTATTTATTTTATTAACAGAAAGATAGAAAATGTAATGTGGGCGTAGCCACTGCACGCGAAACGTATAACCTCTAAAAAGATAGGATGCGGCTGATTGATCCTCGGCTGACGTCTTTGCTGTCTGTTCTTATCACTGTAACCGCACATAATAACTGTAATAAGCTCATAGAAAGTACTTCCAAGCGCTATTTGAATATGAAAATGGAGACACTGCACACACACGCGCGGCCATTGTAAAGGGCACTCCATTGCTCATGTCGCGCTCGCGTTCGTGACCTGTGTCCACTGTGCACGCAATAAACATACACTGCCGCTGTTGTACATAAGAATTTATGACATTGTCTTTATAGCATTTCGTTGAGTCTCGCGTTAAGGTCAAGATTTAAAATGAGTTCCTCATGTAGTTGTATGTTCAGTTGATTTATCCCTCGTAGCATTAATCGTCTATCAGACGAACGTTATCGCTACGTTGACAACGCCAGCCCTCATCCCTCCGCCGTCCACCGCTCAGTACATAGATAACATACATATAAAGCGTACTGGTTACGTGCTCGCGAAGGCTTAGATCATAGCTGATACATATACTCAATAACACTCCTGGCCTGGCATCTGATAACGTTTTATAAAACTAATCTTAACTTATAGTTGTGTGTTTTGTGTTTACATGCAAAGTTAGTTGTTTACTGAAGTTTGTTTTCGTTAGTTTATCTTTGTTTTGAGTATATGGAGTACATTAGCATACGGCATTGAGGGACTTTGTAGACCGCGAGGCGGCTGGCGGTAGAGGGCGCGGCGGCGGCGACGGTGCGGCATTGAACTTGCCCACTGACTCACGCCAAGGCAGGCAGGGCCGGACTCGCGCCCCACGGCACGCTGCACGCTGCACCCACTCGATGTTTCCTAACACGACCTGAAACATCTGCGTTGTTGTCGAGTGTTCACTAAACGGACACGTTTGTGTACAACATGGATGTGAAAGAAATGGGAGAGGTATGATCGTAACAACAACGTTGACAGCTACTTCTTGAATTTGTAATGGTGTTGTGGAAGGTGATGGTGTATTGTGTGTGATGATGAAAGTGAACTTGACTCCCTTATGGTTAGTCACGTTGTTGTGATGCAATTTAGCCCACCCGCACGCCCCTCCTCGCCCCGCAACATACAACACCTCTGTTTGTGCCCAATATCTAGGTTCACATGGTCCGCCGATTTTATGATATACGTTTGTTAGTGAAAAAGTTGTAAGAATAGTATATTTTGGTGGACGATATAATTATAAAAATACCGCGTCATTTGTCCCGAGTGTTGTTTTAACTAGAAAATAATTGGTAATTCGAGTAAAATAGTTACATGAACACTACTGTCAATCACGAGGTGAAGACTGCAGGCGCACTTATGCATAGCTTTTTGTGTTTACAGTAATTATCAACAAAATGTCATATCGTGTCTCGGAATTAGGAATCCTTTACCATTCTCATATACGATAGAGTAGTCAGCTCATTTGAAAATAAGACGGAGAACGGAACTTACCAAGTGTTACGTTAGCCTCATGACAGGAGTAAGTGGCTGCGATGACTTAAGTTAAACGATGTGCACAAAAACAAGTTGCCACTCGCCAGCTCTCCGCTGCCAATGGCACCCTCTGTCTATAGTCTGTCATCGGACAATATCTCACGAAGCTGTCGAGTTTTTATGAAACCTGTTAACTTTCGCCGGTGTTTTTGTTGGACCGGAAACATTTGAATCGTTCAATTTAGTTTGTTTGTTAGATACGGAGATGTGTGGGTGTGGAACGAAACGTGTGAATGGATGTGAAATTGCAACCGGCGACAGCTAACAGCGACGGCTGTGACGTAACGCCACGGGCAGGATCTGCACTCTTGATACTAACTGTTGTCTATTTTGTTGCACTTTTGTATGTATTTGGTTTAGAATTGATGTTTGTAAGTGATCATTTAAAATTTGTTTGAGTACGGAGTATAGAGAGGGCGGACCGCGACACACCTGTGACCCCGCGACATACTTACCATCCTTTACATTGTGATTCGACACGCCTGTGTAAACAAACATATATGTTAACATTTTATTACTCTTAAATTAGCAGTACTAAATAGTAATGTTTTTTTTACTTAACTTTCGTAACTTAAATGTTGTACTTAGTATCTTGTTCTAGTGTCTGGTTAAGATCAGCGTGATGATACCACTAACACGACTCTATCACGTTTCACGCGGGACGTAATACTCTAGCTAGATGTGGAGGCCGATAGCAATTGTTATGTCTGCTTACACCGATAACGTTAAAACACGTGAGACTTTACATTATTGTGTTTTCTATTATTTTAATAAAAATACATCGCTTTATAATTATGAAGAAAAACACCAACACATATAACAATGCAATGCAATGCAATGTATATGATAGTTTATGCATATGTGACAAATATTGCACAATTTTATCGCACCATTTTAAAATAGCACAAAAATTTAAGCGCGCTAGGGCAAAAAAGGGGACTTAAATATAGATTGGCAACGTGTCGAAAGGATCACACTTGGCAACAAACAATGCTATTTTAGTGCCAACAATAATGTTATGGAAGTGACCATATGTATATTAGAATGTTTGTTGTGGATATATAAACTGATTAATAAATGTCCTATTGTTTGACCAATCACAATATTGTGTTGTAAAGGAAGTATCTACTTTTGTTTCCACAAAGAACTTATCTATTCGTATGATGTAACTTTCTCATAATTTATATCATAATATTACATAACAACAACAAATATAGACATTACCCAAAATGACAGTATTTATGGTTTCAAGCGCAAAGCCGGAAATGACATATTCATGTATTGCAGGTATGATGCTCTACGCTAGTGATATTACATATAAGATGTCACACATCTAACAAGATAAGGAACAGACAAATTATATGTATTCAGTTTATTTGTACCTGTAGTACTCGTATAGTGAGTCATCTCGTTTGTCCCGCTTATCACTTTACTTAAGGATTCAACAAGCTTAGATTAAACATTCAATATTTAAGTTTTTTTCTAAATCTTAACCTTTTTTGTTGTAAAATTAGAAGCGAATGAGATGTACGCACATGCGGTATTGATTGTGGACGATTATAAAAATCATCAAATTAATAAAGATTTGACGAGAATACATTTGGCGCTTTAACTTGGCGTGGCACCATTGTCGGCGGAGCGTAAACATAATTTGGAATACATTGTGGCACCTCGGCATATCTCACAATATACTCAAACGGTTATGATAGGCATTTCTCTAACATTTTAAAACTTGCACAGAGTAAGTTAGTGTGGTGGGAACTTTATATTGTAACAGTGCTTTGTCTGAACACTGGAAGTCGTCTGCTCGTCGTCGCAGGACCGCTCGGACCGTTACGCGCTAGACGAAATTAGGATAAAGTCGTAATTATGGCAATCGGACGGCACCGTTACCGTCCACCGTCGCGTCGCCGGCGTTTGCTGATCACTGGTCGCTCGTCGCTCGTCGTCGTCCGCTGGTGAAAGTCGTTACTTTCGTGTCCCCCTCGCTTCCGCCGTCGCCGCCCGTTGCCGTGACAACGATGACCTTGTAACACGCCGAGGATTTGAACTAGCCGAGTGACTGTTCTGAGATTAGCGGATTAGTTAGAGCAGTTATTTCGAAATGATTAGACTATTCGTGTCACACAGCGAGAGGCCAACTAGATATTGTAATGTAATACAGGACCAAGTTTTAGGCAAATAAGTATGGATTCAATGACCTGTGAACCCCTGCATGGCTTGTCACAATATTTATTTTTTTTACTATTTTCTTTAAAATATGATATAAAGTTATAAGAGATTTTACATTTACATTCGAGCTTGATGAGATTTGGATTAAAGTATGGAACAACATCTACAGCATAAGAGATGAGATGAGAGGTCGCAGTGTAAATGTAGGGGTGGGGGTTGATTCTATTCATCAGGGCATAATCTGCCGTATAATCCCACTCCGAGGCCGGGCTTATATTGTGGATTTGTGTCACGCCGCGTCACGTCGCCCGGTCGTAATTAATATAGGAGTAACGAGATGCATCCTCGACACATTCATATATGTATTAACTGACGCTTGGATTTTCATATTTTATGTTAGCACACATTATTAGTTTTTATTTTAATTAAGGTCAAAGTTATATAATTTAAAACTGAAACACAACTTACTATACTAAACTTATACTAGCGTTGTGTCGCGACGAACGTGATCCGATTGAACTGTCGGGGGTTCAAATTACACTGTTTGTTTGTAGGTTTCCGACTTTCTTATGTCTTTGATTTCTGGCGAGAAGACAAGTATCGTGACAACTGATCATGAGTGTCGTGCAGACGATCGCAATATGTTAGAGAACGTGGGTAATACGGAGCTCGATTCGCTTTCATCATCATCAAAGAATATGTTTTGACACGAAACTACGTAGAAAGTTTTGCCATTGGACTCCAGACATCAAGATTATATTATAAATGCATGGCATCGCTTTATTTTTTTTTAATTCTGGTCGATTGTGGCGACTTAGGTTATAGTCTATATAATTTTCCAGCTGACGATATTCTTAGACTCATTTTGCTATTATTAATGCATCATTAAACGCCGATTAGCCGAGTGGCCAACAATGAACGACTATTGCAAGCTGGTCCTTGACGACGCTTTCCTAAAATACAGGCAACCTAGATCGATACCTAACTCTCAATAAGTAGTCATAGCATAGAATATACTTCAATGCTAAAACGACATGTGACGTGTGCTTAACAAGTATCACTAAGGACGACGAAGTACTAAATAAAACATAATAAAAAAATCTTTTTATTATGTTATATTCTACATTATTTCAATAACTACTATTTGTTATCTGTTAACTACTAACTTATACCAAGGTAGATAAAAATATACTTGGTAATTTTTCAATATAAAAAATAAAGTGAATTTGGAGGGTGGTCGGCACTTCGCAGCCGAATGTCGTCCGTCGAACGTGCAGTGCGCGCCCATATTGAAAATCTGTTGTTTCATTTAGCTGCATCGCCGCCAACCTTTACAAAAATAGTATAATGAATTGGAAAGTTTACTGAATAATGTTTTAATATAAAATACTTTTCTACCCTACAGAAACAAACAAATCAATGTGACGCCGGGAAAATAAATTGTAATTTTTTAAATCGAATTTAACCGTCACATCATCGTTACGTGGACGTAGCGTGTTGAGTTTTTAGTAACACATTTAAAAACATTTGTATTCAACTCAGTAGGTACTAGAATCTTGTCATATTGATTGTTTGGTTTTGTTTGTTAGGAAACACGTTGTATTAATACATTTGTAAAGATGTGCCTGTGACGAGCACATCAGTTGTCGTGTAGGAGATGTTGCGCTGGTGTCACGTGCAGCACCAGGCAACTGCGCTGCTGACTCACCCAGGGTTTTCCTCTACATATATACATTAGTATGCGCGCGTGGAGTTTGTTCTTTTGATTTATCGTATCATTGAATCTGAACATATAGGTACTATTATAGCTTCAATTCTATTGTTCTCAACTCATTGTACACAGATGCCTACTTTTCGTCACTATTTACAAGCGAAATCAGTCAAAAATGTTTCCAATGTCGACCCTCGCGCTGACCGGCTCCGGTGTGAATTAGATCTAAAATACACAAATGGGCCTAACATAAACATACGAATATAGTTCGAGTACAAATGATGTGAACATCACCACGTTTATATAATAATTAACGGTGGCTTGTGAACGTCGTGAGGGCAGGACCTCCCGCAACCTCCGTCCCCAGCCGCCCGCACCCCGCCCCCGCCCGCCAGCACCACGCCAGCGTCGCATCAATGCTGTTGCATTGAACTGTATCTGCGTGCGTAGAGACGCGCTAAACAGTCAACTGATACAACATGTCATGGCCGACATTTTCAAGTGCAATAACTATTACGTATTTATAATAGTATGAGATAACCGGCTCGCGTAGCACAACACAATACATCCTCTTTGGTCATAGTGGTTCATATACTTACTTAAGGTTATTATAAGATTAAAAAGCTATGATCCTGCCTCCGTGTATCATCGACGAAGCAAATGGAATCTTAATTAATGCGGAAATATGTTTATCAGATTAATTTTTTATTCGCATACCGGAGTTTAACATTAAAATAGTATTTTATTAGGTGTGTTAGTTGAACAACAGTCGAATCTGTGCCATATGTGTCCGGCAGCTGCGTCCACAGTGGCGCAGTGTGTTGTGCAACATCGGGAAAACCGCCCGCGTATTTTAGGACGAATTTAAATTCCATGTTCGTATCACGAAGGTCGCCGGCGCTGTTTGACTGCGATCTTTGGATGGTACTTGCTGCTTGTAGCTTGTTGCTTGTAGCCTCTTTGTAGCTCCATTGATTATTGTATCTAAATTATAACGTTTTACCTCTGTGAAGATTTTTTTTCATTAAACAAGGAAGTTGTTTTTTAAGAACTGTGGATATAACCGCACTACTTTATTACAAGGTTGAAAATCTTAATATCAATGAACACTTATTTTATGTGCACAAATGAGTACTCGGTGATTAATTAACATTTAAAATACAAAATAGTTTGTAAATTCATTAAAATGAAAATAATTACGTCTTAATCACTAAAAATATAGTTAACTTCACGGAAACAAAAGAAATAGAATAACAATAATAAGAGAAGAATTTCAAAAATATTGTTTTAAGTAAGTTTTACGAGACAAAATCAAAAACATTTAAATTAGTGTATCGTAGACGGAAATTAAAACGCAGAATATTAAAAAAAAAACAATATCGTCTTTTATTGTTGTTAAATTAAAAATATCAATAATTTGCTGGCTAAAAGACCGTCAGTTAGTAATGAATAAGATAGAGCAATAGTCTCCATACATTCATGTATTTTCCAAGAAACAATACTGTTTGACCATTTAACACGCTAGATAAAGTAACATTAGTAGTTCTTTGAAATTATTGTTAGTTAACTTAAACTGATTCAGTACAATACAATACACATGCTTCTTAATGAGAATAGATATGCTATAATTATATTAGTATTTACAACAATTACATCATTGAATAAAATAAGCAACTATTTCTATGTCTTATATACCATTAACACAATCCTCATACTCATAAATTAGTAATTACGATCTATATCAATATCCATCTCGAAGTAATATAGCTTTTCTAACGAACCTAATTAAAAATCGCAGTAGGATTCGGAAAACAAGATGGCGTTCGTTTAGATGGCATAAGATCTTTTTGTACAAATTAATAAAAATATATTAGAATAAATCTTGTTGATTTAGACGTGGCTGCCATGTTGGTGCGCTGTTTACATCGCAGCCGGCGGGGTTGGCAAGCTGGCTAAGTGATAACAAGCGCAGTGTTTACGTTTAGAGTCACTGTCTCGGTGCCCGCCGTGACCGCCGTGCCTGTCTTGCCCCCGCACTTTGTCCCAATGAGCCTCCTCTTTTACATGGAAGGGAAGCGTTACCTCGGAACGGGTTTAATACAAAATACCATTCGAAATTTGTGCGGCTTTTAATTCCTACATTTGTAATCACAAAGTCAGTTACGGCAAATACAATATTGTAATGATTCACAGATTTAAGAACTGAAAAACAATTTATATGATTGGAGTCACTAATATAATGTTACTAAAATGTTATCATATTCATTATTTAAAAAATCTATAAATTATTCCACAAAAATAAAATACACAAAAAGATCGCTGAGGACAGGATTCGAACCTGCGCGGGTAGAACCCATTGGATTTCAAGTCCAACTCCTTAACCACTCGGACACCTCAGCTATGTTTGGAGCGTTGAAATTTTGTATGATTATATTGGCGCGAGTTCAGTCAGTGTGTTGTGCGCGGCGCAGGCGAGTGGTGGTGTGACGTCAGAGCGCGGTGTGTCGCACAACCGAACAGCGCAGCGAATATTCAATAGAAGTAGTTGGGGTACCGTTGCCTGTCGTCGTCGTACATTTTGTGCTAATTTGTGTTTATGTGCAAACTCTGACAAGGAACTTATTTGATTTTGTGCTATTTTATTCCTGTACTGTGACTTCATGTAAGTTTTACCTTTTGAATGTTTATCCTACATTTAATTTTGTCGATAAATTGATTGATTGATTTTGAGATAGTGCAAATCGATTATAAAATTGCATAAAATAATAGTAATATATGATATACATATAAAATGTATTATTTCACTTTAATACTTTAATTTCAGTTTATTAATTTATTTGTCTCTCTTGGGTGTTTTTTTTTAATTTATGGTTATTTTACTAAAACAATGTTTATATGTTTCGAATAGCATGATTTCGCTGGGGGCTGGATTTTAGTTGATTTAATATTTTTCTTAACAAATTGTTTTGTACTGATTAATATCGTCATTTGAGTGGTTGTCAGAAGAAACAATGAAGATGATAAGAATCGGGCAGGATGTTTTTTCATCAGTAGCGATCTGTATTAGGTTTGGCGGGATGTTAGAGATTTGGGACATAACGGCACAAGCTTACTATTTCTTAGTGCTGACGTGCTGTTGTTTCTTATTGAGACTTAAAATAAGCTGGGAGTTAAACCGGCTGCAGGGACTCGTTGCGGCGGTCGCTGGAGGCCACTGGCCAGCGGTGGCAACTCACACAAGTGGCCAGTGGCCGGGCTATATCAACAGTCCAGGTGTGGACGTAACGGGACGCATTGGCTAACGTGGGAATATTTAAAGAGGGAATTTCTCAATGCTACGTAGGTGTACCTTGAGAACGACAGGTTCTATAAATATCTTAGTTTATTTTAAGTTATTTGTTATTTCAGTTTGCGTGAATATTTTTGTGGCTGTAAATTTGAGAGGGATTTATCAAAGCAATATCTGTAAATAGTATCAGCAATGTCTATTGTATTATTTTGTTTTTATTTTGATCCTTGGCATAATGAAGGTAAACGTTACTAAAATGTCATAGTTACTCACCTTTGCTTGGTGAGTGTCCACTAGCTGCCGCGAGTCGTGTCTCGTGACTCACCATTCAGTTGCTCTGTCTGTCGGCAATGAGCTGGAGATTCCGGATCAAACCTTTGACCTCCCTCCCCCACCCCACACCCCTGTCTGCTAAACTCACATTTTAAAGATGCGCAAGTGTATCACAAAATATTAATATGTCTACATGATTATGTTTATTTTTTATTAGTCAAGTGAGGTAACTTAACTTAAAGTTTAATGAGATGACGTCACAACATGAGGTCACGGACTTGTCGATTGCTCGACGTTATGTCATGAATAATTCACGCTGCTAATTAGACAAAAAATGCGGGAACCTTTCTTATTATTTGCATTGCATGATGCTCCACTAAATAATGCACAATTTTTCTTATCTACGCAAATGTTAAATTACGTCAATTTGGCAATAGCCCGTCTCAAATATTAAACTGTTGGTTTTATTAATGAATTGAACATAAGAGTGTTCAATAACGATACGTGGTTGTGATTTCTATTTTTGTATGTAACATATAAACTCAAAAATTATTGAAATCGGTGTAAAAAGTACATTTGACATTAGAAAGCTAAATTATCACTCAGTAACATCGTCTATATTATTATTTTTTCGCGGGAACAAAATCTAGTAGTATCATAAAGTATCAAAAGTATTCTATAGGAGCTTATCTATATGTATAACATTTGTATAAATGTCGTGGTGTAATTGCAATGTCAGAGCCCGCATCGTGTCTCGTCTGCCGAAACACCTCCCTAACTGGGTCATTGACAACTTGACAACGCTCCACCACTCGCTGCTCACTGCGCAGTGCTCGCTACGCGCTCAACACAACAACATTAACAATAAAACCATGGACATTGTTTTAACTTTGTTTCATGTACTGTTACACAAACAGATGGTAGATTTTATTTTCGCAAAACTACGCATTTCTCACACATACAGTTTTAATCAACATACGTTAAATACATGTTATACAAGATTATGTTCAGAATTTATAAGTTAAGTTGTTTGATAAATTGGCAGAGGTCGGAAGAAAAATAGAAGAAAAATCGGTAATAAAATCCTTAAATGTAATATTGTTGTTCTTGTTCATTCAGGTCGTAGGGCAAACAACACAACAGGTCATAGTGCCAACTTGTCTCGCACTAGGTCGTAGCAACAAACAATAAAATAAAGGGAAGCGATGGCGGAAGCAGCCGCCTCGAGCGACACCGCCTTCTGCAAACTGAGCACAATGGCCGAGCCTCAACAATACCCCTTTGTAATTACTTCAACGTATTTACTACGCGAGCATCAGAGCGCTCTGTTTGCTCAACTGTTCCAACGTCCGACATGTCGCCTAACAGATCACTTCTTTATAATTTTGCGATATGTAGTACAATTTCAGATACTTTCAGAGAATTCAGAGGAGTGTTTGATTTTCCTTAATCTCATGGTCTGTAAATTGCTGCGTAATGCATAAAGTTAACTACGAGGTATGTATCATGCAAGTGCAGCGAGCAAACATGTTGCATATGCAAAAGTTGATAGCATCATTAGAGATGGCTCATCAGGCGAGTCTAAAAATACCTGCGACCGGCGCGGCGTCGTTGCGTAGATAAACCAAATAAAGGCTGAGTCACGTCGCCGGTCGAGCCTCGCCTGCGATGCCCGCCGACAACTCCGGACACTTTTTGCTCACGTTTTTGCGGCGGCAGACGAAGCATTTGCACATACCTTGGAGATATTACCACTAGCACGAACGCGGTCTCATCCGAGCATATTCTCCTGTTATTGACTTTTTGTAGCTCTTCTATCTTGATTAAGAAAAAATGTTCTATCCGATAGCTCGGTTTGAATGTTCTATAATATATGTACTTAGTTTTACAATGATATAATTCGATATAAAGCGAGAACATTCTTTGCATATTACGTAGCGTCATAACGTAGATTGAACTCTCGATAAGAAAGACATATTCTATGTGGTCGCCCGGATTCAACGTGGGGTGGTGTGGGGTCATTCCTTAGTGACACACGGTAGATAGACATCGAAGCAACTTATCATCAATGGACATTCGTTCCATAACAATAATTCGTAATTGACATCGATAGCTTCGTTACACGCAAACTGTGTGCTATCTTTGGGTTGTTTTTATATTTCCTCGACGAATGCAATTATTTTATTTTAATAGAACGAAATAATATTATTTGGTTGATTCTACACAAACACAACTTTCGTGTCCTATGACTATAAAGCTGAGACCTCAATTTTAGTACAGACCTCGAATATTATGTATGTTATAATCCTAACATTGTCATTTAAAACTTCCGGCACCATTTTGTATCGGGGGGGCGGGTCATTCTAACTACATGTTTTTAGCGAGCTGATTATGTTAACTCCTAAATGTAGTTCAATGTTCGTAACGTTATTTATTACTTATGAGATTCTATTTCTCAATTATATATATTATCATTGCTTTGATTATTTTGAGGTTAGATTTTGTTTTTGAATGTTAACATTTTTCCAAATGGTTATCTTTTAGTTGTGCGGTTGTGTGAGTGTGCGCGGTCAACTACCTCAGCCTATAATCATGTTGCTGTTAATATGAAAGGTCGCCTTCAGTTAGAATTTAACTGTAAACATCAGTTTAATGTGTTGAATTTAACGATTTTAATTATGTTTTGGATTTTGTTAATCTTTTTTTCGCTACGACACAATGACATAATATATGTCCCCACAAAGGGACTTGAGGCTACCCTTATGGTGATGGAATACGTTGGCATTGCACGAAACAGACTGGTTGACTACACTCGCCTTTAAATTACTTCGCAGAGGATAGTATATGTAAATTAACAGATGTTATGTTGACGAAATATATTGTGACGTGACGCTATGACGGTGCGCGGATGTCGACGAAAGTGGACCGAAATGCTTAATGAGTGTGACTCAATTAGTCGCAGCGACAGCTCTGTTAAGAAACCATCAGAAAGTACTTAGAGCTCACACTAAACTTCGTAATTTTTTTCAACAAGCTTTTGGTACCGTTGGTAAATAACGCAAAGTAATTAAAGTTTGTCCCAACACGAATGCTGTATTGACAATTGTGAGTGACGTCACGTGCACACATGGGGCGCGCAAACAGTTCACAAATCAGGGCCGAGTCAATGTTTGCAGCCGCCTTGTTAGACACCGCCGTCAATATTTGAGGCCAAATCGAGCAGAAATACGACCGTAACTATTTGCGTGCGCACTCTACGTCAATGCTGAGTACACAACGACAAGTAGGTACAGGTACTTTGCTGCGGCGACGTCAATCAAATAACTGGCGGGAATAATGAGACACGAAGGTTGTTGCTAGCGTCAAGTCGGTAGTCTTCGTCAAGTCAAGCTTAAGTCATATCATTAAAGTTTTTTGTTATTGTTGTATACTTCATACCATATATATTTTTAAGGGATTCGTACAAACATGGCCTTTGCTAATTTGAGAATTATTATTGAAACCAAAATATTAATTATACCGTTGTTATTGAGCCGGCTGGTAAAACGCCAACTGACCACATAGAGGTATTTGACCGCGCAGGCGCAGCGCAGGGTCAGGAAACCGAAGAATTATCACAAAAAACATAAACCGCAAAGCAATCAAAGCGAACAAATTGAAAAATTGCAAAAAAAGACTGGGGAGAGAGGCGCGACCACGCGCTGGCGCCACCTAGCGGTGCAGTGCGCCCCCGGCACACTGGGTCAACGAACGCCTTCACATTTTACGGAAATTCTGATCTGATACTTTCCAGTCAAAATCTATACCAGAGAAGACAACTTAATTGTTCGCAAATTAATTAGTAGTTTATTTATTTATTTATTTTTAGTTTTGGTAGTTTTCTTTGGTTCAGATTCTCGTATTACGATAAAGTCAAATAACATAGTGTTAAAATGTAATAACAAACAATACACGATGTATGATGTCTACAAAGCTATTTTATTGCATTTAGCTGAGTTTAGAAAAAATGCGAGAAAACATTTTTAGGCGAAATACGGAGCTTTTAAATAAATTACCGAAATTTTAAATTCAAATCAGTCAGCGAAAGAAATTGGACATTGTTGAATCCAATCTATGAGATAATTTCCCTTTAGAGAGCGCAAGACGTGACTCTTTGGATGCAGACGAGGCGGCCCTGTGCGTGCGTCACTCGGCCGGCCAACTAGCACGTACACACTACACGAGGATAAATGAAGTATACCTACAAAAACACAGCCCTAATTCTTCTCGTCTTATTAATAAAAATGCGAATGTTTAGATGGACGGATGGATGAATGGATGGACTGGAAATGCTAAAACCGGTCCTGGAACAAACTACGCTTGTTGGATATAATTTAATTACAAAGCTTGTAATCTGCTCAAATTGAGCGGAGCGGTATTTTTTAAATAATAAAATTCATGTCACGTTTAATAAATACGCCACCACTTATGAATTATTAATGATTTTTTTTATTGATTAAGCAACTTATGTAAGTGCTTAAAAATGTGCATATAATTTTATTAATTATCATATTTATTAAATTACTTTAGCATTTCCCGGTTCGTCTTCCATATACAGTGAGAGTACTGACATTGAGACAAAATGTAGATTTGTATCTGTCGGTTTCTGCGGTCTGTGGTTTGTGCTGTCTGAGGTTAAATAATCTGTGTTAATTAATGACAAGGCAAGCTATAAGGATGAATAGGCTTCGACATGAAAGGCACAAAGGCATGTACTATATATCATTCGGTTTCTTGGAAAATAATTAAAAGAATCCGTTTAATCTATATCATAATGTAATCGGTAAAAACTATGTAACACATAAGCCTGTTTCAAAATGAAGATGTAATTCCTAAGCGGTGGTGTAAAGTATTCAAAACGTCTGAGCTACATCACCAGAATCTCATATACAACATATATATCTATACATTGTTATATACTGCCGACTGAGGAGTCTCCGGTTCTGGTAACATTAGTGGACTTTCCGAGTCTTCTTCACACGGAAGGCGGGGGTCGGGCGGTAGCTGCGAGGTCCATCATCCAATTGAGGCTGCGATTGAAAAATGACTACCGGCCACCGGCCACAGAATTACCTGACGGCTCCCCTTTGTGACCGTTCTCAGCGGAGATATGGGCCATCGGCCGAGCATCTGCCGCCGACGCCGCGCTGCCGCGCCGCCGCGCCTCCGCGCCGCCCGGTCGCACACCACGGAACGAGGTTACGCGTCTAACTGTCAATTATACGATATTGGAGCATTTGTACTTTCTAAAGCATCGTTAACAAGGTGTATGGGTGCAGTTCGTTGACCCCGAGTCGCTGTTTTAATCTCGCTTCCATTGGATTACCACGCGCCCGGGATTTCCCCCTAACGTATTTTGCATTTGCAATTACTAAAGTTATGGCAACTTCAAGATATTTTGATTGTTATTTATGATGGAGCTAAGTCAAAATATAGTTACATTTTGCTCGACGGACCCGACGATGGGTTTTGTAATGTTAGTCATCTAGACTAACACTGTTTACTAACGATGTAGAAGAAATATTGTTATCTGATAACGTTTTTAATGTTCTCTGTAATCTCCCGTTAATTCAAACTGTAAAGAATGAAATAAATATAATAAGAGATCCGGTATGCAGTTGTAGAGGAGTGGTGATTGACCTCGTAGTGTTTCTCATTATGAGATGTGATCAATTCTAAAAGGAAAAAGTCGTGTGCGAAGCATCGAGTTGCATCAGGTCCAGCGACCAGGCTCCAGTCAGCTAGGTCGACGACCTGCAGCTATGCGCTGCGCCTGCGCCTGTGCCTGCGCACTCTGCCTCCGTCTTTTTGTCCCGCATATTATGCTTTTATTTGATCGCAATCATGATAATTGTGATGCAACGCGCGCTGAAACAGATCATAACTTAACATAATTTAAGATTATCTTAACCAGAGACCCTTTGTATCCCAAGTTAAAAATGTATAGATACTTGATAGTATCAGGACAACAATTGTAACAAAATTCAAGAAGTCGAGACTCGTCATTTATTTAAGTCTCTTGATATTGCTTGTTTGTGTATTATTTGACGCCATCAGTGTCCTTCCATTGTAATGATCAGGCTTTTCCTTGTTCGATGTCGCCTCGATAAACCTTTCAATTTAAGATGACACTACAAAATTAGTCAGACTGATATTATACTTATCGAAGAGATTGTGGCTAACTAATTAACTAAGAATATTGTAAGAGAATATATAATAAATAAGAATGATAATGTGATGTGTTGTTGTGTTACAGGTGTGAGGGCGGCATGCCTGTGGCGAGGGCTCTGCGCGCGTTGCTCGCCGCGCTCTGCCTCGCCTCCCAGTGCAGCGCGGGTATGTACTTACTTCATACAACACATATATTCATTATGTAACTACATCTACTCCTTCACACCATTTTTGTAGTAAACAGGAGATGAACCTACCTAAAGTCCTTGAATACCTATGGCGTTAATTTTCAAGTATCAAAATATTTATGATATTTAAATAGGAATCTTTTGTAAAACTTAAAACGTAATTTGTTATTTCTTCAACAAAATATGAAGCAACATTTCAACATAATTGAATCGTTTGAACTTAAGCATAGTTATGTAATAAATACGTCGCGTGGTCACATAAGTTTGTTTACAAAGCATAGACTACTGAGCGCCGTGACTCACTTTGTGCGCCATGGCTCACGTTGACTGAGGCATGACTTTACTAAAAGTTTAAGCTCGCCCATGAACTTTATAAGCTCGCTTAGAGCGCGTCTGTCTCACCGTCTGCTAACTGCCACCTTGATACTTTTCTTTTATATAGACAATAGTCGCAATATCTTTAAACAATATTCTGAAATATATTATTGAAAAAAAAGACTGATATTTTTGCGGATAAACTCCCAATCATTCTCTTTTTCAGTGTTATAATCAGAGGAGTGCTACCGGCTTCCCTGTCTTTAGTCACATTGTATTTAATCACTTAGTGTCCATTACAAAGCAACAGTATCTTCTTCAACCAGTAAGATCTTGTTACATTACTACAAAAGTCACTTTGTTCGATGCAGAGGCGCCACCTTGCGACGGAGTGCGTACAGGAATATCGCCTGACCCTCACGTGTGGACGCTGCCCACTCTGTCTCCATGTTCTATGCTTTGTGGTCATGGCATGGTGTTAGGAAATGTATGGAATAGTAACATCATGGCGCATCTGTGAGACGAGACCTTCTTGATTTGAGACATTCGACTGACATAACGCTTGTTAGGACACAGAGTAGCAACATTCGGTAGACTGAGACGTTGATGAAAGTTTATTATCTGCTGTAATAAATTTCTACAATGATTGTAGTTAATTATTATGTTTAACGAGGTTTTCCTTAATGTTCTATTGTATGAAATAAAAGAAGAAATATAAAAGAATTGTAGTATGTGACATCTTTGTACTATACACTGTGTCCATACGTTTCAAGTGACTTGTTCGCGGAAGCGGCGAGTCGTATTTAGGCGGGGTCAAGGTCCACTGGTTCGCATTCCGGCAGAGAATCTTTTCAACTTTTATTTGTACCGCCTCGCTCGAATTGCACGAGTGGATAACATCATCTCTCAGATGTATAATTATATTTGAAACTGAATAAGTCCGAAGATGGAGTGTTATCAAAGATACCTAATGCTTAGTGATGAGAGATTCATTCAAGTTTTCTATACAAACATTAGTTGACTATATAGAGGATGAAACTATTTTATTCATTGATTAGTATCGCATTGATGTGGTAAATTTTCCGAATAATTCTTTATTGTTTTGGGTTATTTTACACAGAAGCAAATTTCTATTTTTATGGTTATTCCGTTTCTTATGTGTAATGAGCTGGAATAAATAATACATTTGTGGCGGAGCGGAGTGGAGCACACAATGCGCATGCCCGTCTGTGTACTGACAGTGACTTCATTATAAACTCAACAATCGTACATCTTAGAAGTAATAAAACACTTCGCTTACATTATCTCGATCCGTTTGAATGGAATATCTTGGTCACCACAAAAACCGGACTAGACTGGCCCTTAATGGTGAAGTTATACGAGAGCATCGCAAAAAGTTTGTATTGCAAGTTAATTAGAGTTTTAAGCTGTGTAGAGGAATGTAGCTGACAGAGGGTAGAAGTTTTCCAGCAGCTCCGCCGTTAAAGATAGTAGCGCTGATGTCGCATTCTGCTGAATAGGTTGTCAGCACAACGTAAGTGTCAATCAGTGGAGACAGCGCCCTCTCGCAGGGTGTATTTATTATTATTTCATATCAGAATAACATTATGTAAAATAGATTCTCATGGAAGTAGTGTATCGTAAAGAAGGTCGAAAATTGTATAATTAATAATGAACGAATTAGAAACAATAAAAGAACATCAGAAACTTGTATATTCGTGTAGCAAACTAACATATGCATATAAATGTTGACGTAATGTAATGTGCAGTTTGTTTGAGCTTAGGTAATCAGTTACGCGTGCGTGCTAATTACAAATTGTAATTTGAAGCCGACTACCGTTCTAATCATTTTCATATTGCTACAGAATATTTGTACGTATAATATATAATTTTATTGTAAACTTTTAACTATTTCTTTTAACCTTCCTATACCCGCGCAAATGTCTGTGAGACCGACGAAACAGTTTTTCGTAAATATTTTTTTTTCCAAGAACTTTGAGAGTTCGCGCTTTCTGCTAGCTGCACGATTTGGGGCTTGCTTTTGGTTGGTACGTGGGACACAGTCGTGCGAGCAGGACGTTTAGGCCTAATACGGTCTGATCGGTCTGTGACACCGACGCGGGTACATGATCAACTTTTTACGTAAGTCATATTTTTTTGTTTATGTGTTATTTACTTGTTTTTATGCAATGATTTGTCTTGTATTTTACTTGTTTACAACTACTATATCGATTTATAATTTTTTTAGGTTATAAACGCTTCAAAAATGAATGAAGAACGTATTCGATTGTTGTTGGAGGAAGAAAGTTCAGACTCTAACGATTACATCGGAAAAGACAGGCGTACGCGGTGGAATAAAACTCCTGGGTCAAGCCAGGCTAGGCGCTGCATCAGGAATCTCGTGACACAACTCCCAGGACCTAAGGGTGAAGCTAGAAACACGAAAGAGCCGCTAGAAATATGGAGGCTATTTTTCTCGGAAAGTGTTTGTACTCGGATTGTTCAGTGGACAAATAAAGAAATAAACCGCCTAAAATGTAACTAATTTTATTTTACGTTGATCTCAAAATACCTTATTTTTAAGAATTAAAATAATTTATGTTTGTTTTTAGAATAAAAAGTTTTATGTTTGTTTTTCATGATTATAAGAAAAAATGAGACGTTTTTAAGGCTGTTATGGAAAGACTGATAGTCATTACAGTATTAAATAGTATAAGCTAACAATTGGTATTTTTTGTTTTATTACATCCTATAGCTCCTGTAAAATAAAAAAAATATAAACGGTTTTGAAGAAAAATAACTAGGTAATAGGAGTCAAAGTTACGGTCTGTCACACCGTGCGCGGGTATAGGTGTTAAAAAATTTGGCGCGGGTACAGGAAGGTTAATTGGTACATCAATATCAAGTTTTCACTAGTTATGGATTTAGACTTGAGTTTCCTTATAATCAATTATTACTCTAATTTCTTCTCTAAGGCAGGTCCTCTTACGCTGATTATACTCTTGGGACGTAGCATATTCTGAAATTAATCAGATATATATGTCTATGATCAAAATCAACGATTTACACGACATTTTAACAATGCGGACAGTAACTTATACCATGCGGGACATGGTGAGTCAGGCGCGGAATGCCGCCGGGCCGGCCCGCCGCGCCCCCCGCCGCGCCCTGCTTCAGCCGCCGTAGCCTCCGACTCATCACACATCTCACATAATTAACCTATCCTCCGCAACACTACAATACCATACTCTATGTAGTTAACACCCGATATTGCAAATTACTACTACATATAATTTTTAATAGATGGTACTAAGCAAGAATACAAATAAGAGTAATATAATTGTTATTATAGCTGTTGTAAAGAGAATCCTGACGCAAAGCATTTATATATATGTTGCAGAACTAGCTAACACTGCTGCGTTCGATGCAATACTTACAATGTCACAAAATTGACTTTTGTTTATATCTTCAATGTATAATAACAAAGTTATAGTCATAGCTGGTAAATGTAATAAGCATTAACTATAAAAATATAACATTTAATTTAAATCATTAATTATGCACGGTTATAACATTTTAATAATGCATTTCTTTCAATAAACAAGTTAACAATATTATAAACGCTGGAAAATATTGTTCTATATTTGAGAACTCACAAAAGTTCTATTCAAATTGTCTTGCGAACAGAAAAATTGATTCAAAAATCCGCTTCCGACTACCGGTCGTAATTTGAACGCATTCCCTAGACGTTCAAATAACGACTGCACTCGGAAGCTCCGTCGATCTGTCGGAGCGACGTTTCCTCAGCGAGACACACAGAAGCGCTTCTCCGACGATCGGGGTCTTGTCACGCGGCGCACAACTACCGCCACGTGACAACGGGGAACAGCGGGATATTCACGCGACGTGACACTATTGCAGAATATTACTATCGAAGTTTATTTGTCAACGCGATCGCGACTACTCCGATAGCATCGTTAGCACGCCCGCGCGCAGGAAAATGGACGCTTTGTCAAAGTTATGTCATCCACTTGAACGACGCCGGGCCGGCTTGTGTTGCTGCGCATTGTTCCACCTCTATTGTGCCGTCTGTGTGATACAATCTGTTGCTGTCACACTTTCCTTGTTTATTTCTTTACTTCCACCACAAGCACTCACGCCGGAAACATTTAGATATAGGTACAGACAATGTGTAGGTATGGAAACACAACGGTATCAATAAATGACGAATATTTTAACCAAACGTTTTTCAACATTAATAAAGAAAATTAAACACATTAATTAGTTTTTATGTTTATTTTTGTATGTGCGTTATTTGAGAGCGTTTTCGTGTTAGCGGCCGGTTTACTCATAACATATTAAAATTAAGTAAAACACGGGCTTGTTTATACTTACATGATATCAACGTGAGCAGGCAGAGGTTTGTGCGCGCACCTCGCGGCGCTGGCAACTTGTATCGGCGCGGCTAGACGTGTCCAATCTTTAGCCACTCCGACGCTGATGTACATATATTCATCTTACTTGATTGCTCACCTCTTACCCCACTTTGAACACACCATTGGAGCATCCGATACCTAACGTAACATCTGCTGCATACTTTGACTCGTTTTACGTTATCATGTTTTTCAAAAAATTTATAAAATCTCAGGTGGCTTACTGTGTTTGTGTACCGCAGGATGAGTCATCAGACACTAATGATCGTGATACTTAATATGTTGACAGAGCAATCATCTATATTATTCACTGAATTAAATGTGTGTAACGCGAGGAAACACGAGAATAAAATAAAAACATATATAAATACGTACAAAAGATAATTAAAGTTTGTTGTCCAAACAAATATGCTTGAAACCATAATTTTAATAGAATGAACTAATGCGCTAACTAAAGAGAACTTGTGTGACAAATGACATGTGCGTATAAACACGCAAGTAATTATTTGGAATACAATAGCGTACGAAATGTCCAAACAAAGCGGCGTTGCTAAAGCAGGCGCGCTCGCCTCGCCTCGCCTCGCCGCGCGTGTGGTAACTGCGCTCAACAATCGGTGAGTCATCCACGACAGGAGACACGAGCGACATATTCGCTGTTAGAGCACGTGCTCATTGTACTAGAGATAGACTAACACTTAAATAACAAACGATATTAAGAAATCATTCAGTCATTATTAAGAAAACCAAATTTGTACTTAAATGTAACTTACGATCAACAAATGGTGTTAGTGGTAACACTAACAGTGATAGAGCCCGTTTTAACATCTTCGCACGAGTCGGCCCGGCTCGCCAAGTGAAAATACCACGACCACACAGAAGACAGGCGTGAAATGGAAGCAATTCCGCGTGCAGTCTGATGAGTCGGCGTCCCGGAGGCCAGATTTAGTCCTCTTTCCCTTCCCACCCCTTTTCTTGTAAGGAAAGGATGGGAAGTGGAAGTTGGCTTTCCGGATGAGAGGATGCATGGGAAGGGAAAATATTTTATGCCTGTGCATCCTTTCCTCCGTCGATTAAAGGTAGGCAACGCATATGCAATTGCGTATGTCTATGGGCAACGGTCACTTCGCTATTTCAGCGATTTTAGGTGGCCCCCTCGCTCGTTTGCCACCTTATGATAAAAAAAAACTCTTTTAAGCTAACTTAGAAATTAAGGTCTACCTGATTTTGCGGATTTTCGGTGCATCGTAACACGTTACAAATGATTGACGACAGTTCCTTACATCACGACACGCACGCTGACTCTCAGCCGCAGATCGCGCGCGCCGCACATGCCGCAGCCGACACGAGCGGTTCCGCACGCTAGTGCGTTTACGCTCCGCGCTCGCGATGCCCAATTTCACGGTTGCGGAGTAATGCTGTTACAAAATGAATTAGTTATGTTGGCATTATTACATATTACATTA
The DNA here is from genome assembly GCF_000836235.2 of Papilio xuthus. NCBI lineage: Eukaryota > Metazoa > Arthropoda > Insecta > Lepidoptera > Papilionidae > Papilio > Papilio xuthus. Next base: position 5,382,768 of record NW_013529869.1, read on the forward strand.
CATCGTCTCAAAGAAATGTAATCGCTCTCATCAGGATTCATTGTAATATAAGCCTCGGACCCTTCAGGATTGCTTACTCCTCGAACAAATTTAAGAGGCCGTAAAATTATGACTTTACATGTTATTGCTCTTAAATGTTTAGCTACACTAAACAAAATGTAGTCTTTAGTTAAGGGTTGTTCAAACTTTTTTTTAAGATGTTCTTTGTAACATAGTAATATTAATAAACGTATTTAATTATATTTTTTTTTAAACATAAATATTAATGTTCATTAATTAGTTAAACTAGCTCCTCAACAAAGAGTCGACATGAATATTGTGCAGTTTTTACAAAAAATTCTGTAGTTATTTCCGCGTTCCTCCCGATGTGACCATGAGATGCGTCCGCGCCTCGCTGTGCCGCGCCGCGCCGCCGGCGGCCGTACATTTCTACAACACACCAATAAAAAAATAAATATAAATCAGGGCAATCCAATTTAACTTGTTGTATGTGAAAAGCGATATATAACGACCCCCGGGTGCTGCGCTCTTGTTATTTTTCCATTAGGAAAATGTCCGGCCGGCTTTATGGGCAATAAACGAGCTCTGTTTGTTCATGAGCGCTGCGGGACCACCGCGCATCATATCACATAAATGTTTTTAACTGATCCTATAATGGGAATAAAATAAACAATTTGTAAAATCTTTTAATAATCAGTAAATCTAAAAATGTCTGTTAAGTGAATAATGATATATGAAAACATTGTCGAATCCACATTTTAATAGGTTTTATACAAATATTAAATATTTCTGTTAATTGAATTACAAAACATTCAAAAATATAACGCAAATGGCACCCGAAAATATTAATAATTGTAACAGTGATCACTCGCAACATTTACACTATGTCGTATGTACGTGAGAACAAAGTTGTACGTTCTTATATGATGTGTAGTCCAGCTCGTATAGCAAATGTGTACCGGTGTCAGAAACTACGAGTTGCGACGAATAGCGGCACGTGGTACATAAATCAAAGCCTGTGCTTGGTGCGGGCCGAGCGGGGGGTGCGTGGTGAGGGGCGGCCTTTGCAACCCTCGTTATTTATCGCGTTTCATCTCGGATAAGAGGGTTGAGGATCATTATTCACGATATTTTGGGTAAAAATGCAAATGGTTTTAACGTCGTTTTTATGATTTTTATTTTTATCTGCAGTAAATATTTTTCATTATTGTCATCGTTGATGTTTTCTCGTACACCTTCTCAACATCTGTGTTACATTTATTATTCATCAAGATAATTTACAACATACTTAATAAATGGGACATCAACGAGAAGGGTAATTAAATGACAGAAAAAAGATCAGACTCATATCTTTGTCTACTGGTCACATTTTACTTTAAGCGCTGCAATTCATCTTCCATCTATTACTTTCGAAATTATATGAAATTATTATTTAAGTACATTTTTATTTATTCATAAATTGACAATATGAAATAAAAAAAACATTGTGTTATACGACGCAGACCATTCAACGTCGGAGATGAAGCTTTTATGCTTACGTGGCAAAAATATGGGGAATGCATTCAACACAACGATACATTTATGCAAAATACGGAGGCACTCACTAACAAGAGCAAGTTGAGAGGGTCGCGTTTCCTCCGCAGATCGCTTTTGGTTCGTTTTTCGTGGTGGGAGAGGCGGGCCTAACGTAGGGTAGGGGGGAGGAGGGCAATTAGTCGCCGGATTGTACGGAGAGGTTTCTTTGTTCGGCAAGGCTTTCGGCCACTCCAAGACTCCTCAAATTAGCCGGCGGATAGGGTTTTCTTTCAGCCTCTCGTCCACAAAAGACTCAATTTTTTGAAAGATAAAAGTAATAGCTTCATTTTACTTGAAAAGAATTATTTATAAAGGCTCGAGTATCATTCAACATGTTTTGCTAGCGCCAGTCTCAAGCTAGAAATATTAAATGTACACAGGTTTTATTGTCTTGTCTCTGTATTAATTGTACTATAATGTTATTCCAGGACCGGTTGGCCCCCTACCCAACGTGACCAGCCTAGACCTCGGTCTCAAGGAAGGTAAGAATGTTACCCTATAACAGTCCCGTTCAACTGACGCTTCGCCGTTTTTAATATTTTTTAATTTATTTAAGGAGTTCATTTCTCCTTGGCCAAAACTGAGCAGCTTACGAGTATGTTGTATAAGGAGTGGCATTAATGCGGACGTTGTACGTATTGCAGGAGGGTGCTCGGTGGGCGACGTGGTGTACATGCCGGGCGACGAGTTCGGTGGCACGAGCGCTTGCGAGCGGTGCCGGTGCGTGCGCGGCGGCGTGCAGTGCGAGCGTCAGCAGTGTCAGCCGCGGCCCGGCTGCAAGGCGCTGCACCGCCCCGACCACTGCTGTCCCACTTACCAGTGCGGTGAGCACCCACACCAAACCCCCACCTCTCACACCTCACATACGCACACGGTGAATGTTCCACCAGTACTTAATGTGTCAATTTAACAACAGGACCGAAGTAGTCGTAGGAAAAACTTTAAAAATTGCACAAAATTTAAATTGACTGAACTTATGTATATACTCGTAACTATACCTTCGCTTTTCAAAGAGCGCCAAAACTTAATTGTTTCCTTATGTAAAGTTGAGGTGTTTGTGTGTCAGAGTGCGAGCAGGAGGGGCGGGTGTACGGCAACGGAGAGAAGCTGGTGGACCCGCAGGACCCGTGCCGCGTGTGCTACTGCCAGGGCGGCGAGGTGGTCTGCCGGCGCATCGCGTGCTTCGTGCGGGACGACTGCTCGCCGCGCCGCGTGCCCGGCCGCTGCTGCCCCGAGTACGACAACTGCCCGCTCAGAGGTTGGAAAAAGCAAAGTCTATAACTTCGGAGACCATTTTATATTATCGGCTGAAATTCATTAGCCTTGTGCCATGCTGTGGTCGCTCTCCCGAGAACGCGAAATAAAAATATTCCCATAGTATTATCAGTGTTTAGTTTTTATATAATTATAGATTATAGACAAAAACTACTCGTATGTAACAAGTGAATAATTCACGGCCAAAGCAAAGTCACAAGATATGTAGTAACATATAAAATACTAAGGTACATATTATATATATGTAAAACGACAAAAACCATAAATATATTAAAAGTGGTTTTATTTATATTTTGGTTTTTGGTATTTCAGGTGTTACAACGATACCCGGGATAGCGCCGGCAGCGCCGAGTGTTGCCGCTCTGGAGGAGGTGGTCGCCGGCGTCGAGCCAGCCGCCATTGAGGAACCACTTAAACCGATAAAAAATGAAATAACAATCAAAGAAATCACTCCCGTGTCTGAGATCCCAGTTATCACTGAGGTGAAAATAAAGGAGATCCCACCCTCGGCCGGCGTCGACGGTGCAGAATATGCCTCGTCTAAATCTCCACTGATACCGCGCGAGGCCACGTCCGAGAAATCTGAGATCGATAAAATTGAAGGTAATCCTGAATCCCAAGAAATCAGCGATGACGAAACTTTGTTATCTTCTAATAATTCCGCGCCCACGGAAGCGTCCAAATATGGCGGCGAGAGGGACAGCGCCTCGCAAGCTACCAACGATGCTGCTCCCTCCAAGATCAGTCTCTCGACACAGGATTCGATAAATAGCAACATCTACACCGCCAGCCTGCCCGTCGCCGCCGCCACCGCCACCGCGGGCTCGCCGTCCTTGCCATCTAATGCAGCCTCGGCGCCTCCCAGTAAATCTTCTTTGATAGACGAAGAAGATACTTCCTTGTTCGATCATAATCCTGCTTTTCCACCGATACCTGACGACTTGTCCGTGGCAGGAAATCACGAGGAAGAAATGTTTACGGAACAAAACATGGACACCGAACACATGTCTGCGGCACATGAAGCGGTGAACGTAGCGAGCACCGCGGCCGCTGCTCAGCCCGCCGCCGCCAAGGAAGCCACCACCACTACATCGAGCTACACTTCCGAAGCTACCTCGGCCGCGTGGCCAAACCCCCGGGAAATTTCCTCGGATGGTGGCATCACTGAATCGGATGAAGGTGTCACCATTGTTACATATAAATCGAGGGAGAGTTCCATGCTTAATTTGCGGTCCGTTCTACCCACGGAGATATTAAATGTGCCATCGCACACGGCACTGTCGGTCGAGATGAGCGACGGCACGATGGCCCCGAGCGCAGAATCCCCGGTGACCGGTCACAGCACAGAGGAGGTCAGTGACGCGATTAACTCCCATCCTGCCGATAGCATCCCTACGAGTACAGATGATCCCGATTTCCAGGAGCTTGAAGCCGTCGGCAATTCTACGGAATCCTCGGACCCGACGAACGAAGGTCATGTTCCTCGAGAACAAACCACGAGTTCTATTTCAAAGTCAAACGTAGGGACGGAGGTGACGTCGCAGACGGAACTGAGCTCCCTGCCCATCGAAACGAGTGACCAAAATCCACACGACTCGTCTGAAAACATAACCAAAGATAGAGCATTCGTTTCAACTGTTGATCCAGTGACGCTGGATGATAGCAATACCAAACTGTTGCCGACCGATTCTACGGGAACTACGCTTTCTAAAGCGGTACCGCCGTACGTGGAAAACCAATCTTTTGAAAGTTTTGAAACGACAGAGATCGGTTCCTTAGCTTTCGGTTCTCAAGAAAGTGCCACCGCGGGTGTGGAATCTATTCAAACATTTTCCGACTCCGAAAAAAGCTCCGCTCTAATCGAGCAACCGAGCGCCAGGAATAACAACGTGCTGACCGATCTGATTAACATAGTCGGTGACGTGGCCGCCATCGGAGACCACACCGAGGCGCCCGACGTGGAGCACCAAACTGCGAGTCCGACGACCATTTCCGATTCCGAAGAATTGATACCGGTCAACGCCGGTTACAAAAGTAAAAATAAAAATTGGAACCTCAATTCTATAACAGAGGTGCCATTCAAATATAAAGGAGGTAGCAAGCCGAAGGTCGTCGAGATCGAAGACGAGGACGACACTGACACGATAACTGACTCGCCGGCGCCCAACGACAAAGTGGAGCCGACCACGCGCCGGCCCATCATAGACAACGTATCCGATCAAAAAGCTGAAAATAAAACGGAGAAGAAAGATATAGAGATCATAACGCAGTCTTACGTGCCGACGATCAACAGGCGGCCAACGAAGGTGGTCATGAAGAAGGGTAACGAGAGACCAGTCGCCGAGGAGCCCGGCGCCGGCGAGGTCACCACTGACTCCCCGGACGCCGCAAGCGATACAACAGCAGCGCCGATGTCGGAGGCGGCGGCCACAGAGCCCAGTGTGGCTGACATTCCGGCGCAGACGACGGACGCGTTCGGCCCCGCGCAGTGATTGCGGCGCGCGACTGTCGATGGAATCTCGGCTCATTAGCATTTTATAGTGAATAAGTTTCGTTTATGAAACTTTAAGTTAATGTAGAGACTATTAGATATAAAGAGTATAAATTACCTTGTCATATAAAATTATCGCGTCAATTCGACTTCCGGTCGTGAGAGGACTCTCGGCTGGTTGTATATTTTGGATTTCGGAGGCCAGGATATACCGGTCCGATGTACTATCTGGACAAATTATTTATAGTTATGTTGATGTAATACTAGGGAAGTGACGCCTACATTCGCGTTCGGGTTCGCATCGGGGCGCAACTTTCCTCGTTAGATAAGTTATTTATTTTAGTAAGAAACGTGAGTAAAACGATTGATAAGTAAGCAAGCAAGCTAGTCACAGAGCTGGCGCGCGCCGTCTGAAGTCGCGTCGCGTCGCGTCGCGTCGCCGACACCGCGCAGTCGCAGAGCGCAGTCGCACCGAACATTCGCCACTTCTGTAGGACTCTGAGAGAACTTAGTGCTGGGCCGGCCGGTACACGTTCTTACACAAATGCAACAAAATTTGGTACAAAACGAATTTGATATAATCAAAAATGAACCTTATGAATATAGATCTAGATGATTTAGAGTATATATTGTCGCACATAGTCTTCGTCGTTGCACAAAGTGACTACAAGTAGGGGTAGGTGAGTGCGTGGCTCGGGCGCACAACATTTGAGATCATTCGTTTGTCCGTATCCTCATTTAAAGACCGATGCGGTTTCGACATTTTTGTTGTCAGTTGATGTTGACGTGGGCCAGCAACAGCGCACAGCAGCGGCGGCATGCGGTGTGCTCGAGGTGGCCGGCGCCGTGCTGCGTGGCGTCAGGCTCCTAGTGATATTACTCCAAGTGCTTCTTCTTGCTCCGGAAGACCGTTTGATTCTTTTCCCGGGCAATAAGCGCATGTGCTCATTGTATTATTTAATACTTATTGTTTTTTTACAAATAAAAGACATTAGACTGAATTGGTAGTTTCATTTTGTTTCATTCATACTTACTTTGTGGTTTATGCAACGCAACTCAAGTTGCCTTCCGTTATTTTTCTCATTCAATAATCACTAAAATAATATTCTGGCACCGTCATGGCTTAAGTTTACTAGCAGAAGTTATTTTATATGTAAATGACTAGGGACATCGTTTTCTGTGTGTTTGCTATGACCGCTGTTAAAACAATCATAATAAGGGTAAATTCAATTTTTCTATGAAATTATTTATTTTTTACTTTTGGTTAGAATAGAAGTTTCGTGCAGAGTGGAGACCTAATGGTAAGGTACCTAATGGTGGTATCGAAAAAAGTAACTAGTTCAGTTTTCCGTATTGATTCAAAATAAATAAATGTTTTCGTAGACAGGCTCGGCACCTGATATTTATAAATCTACCGAATACACTGCACATGGAGCACGCTTACATCGGATGTGGTACTTACCGAGCCGAGTGGCTGCGGAATGCAGTTTTACCTGACATCTTTTAGATATCATTTAAAAGTCACGCTTCCGTTCACAATCATGAGGTCAGAAGATTTGACTATATTCCACTACTAGCTGACTACTACGAGACGGGCGATAAGTGAGGATTGAAAAATGTATTGAGTGACCTCAGCAAGGCTCAGTCTCAACGGCGGCCATCTGCATCACAGTCAAACCGAGAGACACTATAGATATGTAGGCAGTGGGGCGCAGGCAGCACGCAATTACCAGCCGGCGCAGGCGCGGAGTTCCCTCTTACTTATCTTATAAGGAAACTGGTTCAAATCCGCACATCGACATCGAAACTTGACTTTACTGTTGCCTGCACTGCCTGCGCCTAACTTTATGTAACAATATTATATGGTAATGTGTTCCTTATTTAAATATACTTGTTTTGGAATGAATCATTCGTATGCAATTCTCTTATGTTTTTTTAAATTTTTAGTAATTTAGGAAATTTTTAGTAATAATTCCTAAAATTTTCTAGGAACAGTAATAGGTATTGTATAAAACTACTTTAGTAAGAAACATAGACTCTGTACGTGTGTGTATGTAAGGAAACTGCGAGGACCCTTCTAATTAAATCGGTGAATTGTTCTAATGGGGCAACGTTCACTGTGACCGCATGACATGCCACCATCGCACAGCGTGCTGTGTGAGCTAGCAATTGACAACTCTTCGTTTTATTATAGCTAATTAAGCAGGTTGTTTATCTTACAACTAATATAAAATAATTAAGTCGAATGAATTATGCCATATGTTTATGTTATGTATTAAGTAGTAACATTCTAACGGCTTTGTTGGTCAAACTGTCGTAAGCAGTGTCTTACGAGACATGCTATTCTCAGACAGATGTAACTATTTATAACTTTGAGGGATATTACTTATAGCTGAAGTACATACGCCTTTCTAATTAAGATGTCGTCATTTAGTCAAAGTTCGCGCAGGCCTTTCTACCGGATCGGAGCTCACCTACTACTTGCGAGACGTTTCCGCGTACACTTGCACAGAATTTGACTTGTATGAGCTCGGTAGGGATGTGCCGAGCTCAGCAAGATCTATCTAGATATCGTTTAGTTTATCGAGATCGATGTTTAAGTTTCATAGAAAAAGTATGCCTTTAACTTCAAGTAAAAAGCAAGATTTAGACATGCCATAGCTGAAATGGATGTGGAAAATATCTATTATACATTTTGATGAGTTAAATGTTAGTGCATGTATAAATCGGATATCGAGCTCTTCTCGATATTTTCTACCATTACAAAAAGTTGTCAGGTATTTATTTACTACTTACTGAATATGCAAGGAATAATTCCTTCCAGCTGTTTAGTTTCCCTGACGTTTATCGTGAGAGAACTTTGAACCACAGAACTATTTCGTAATGCGGTGGTGACGTAACGGCAATACTATCGAATTTTGTGTAACAGCCCTAACGTCTGTACAACGATGCTCAAAATTCACTTTCGTTTCTACCTTACGGGCGGCCGGCGCCGGCGCGCGCCGCACTGCACCGCAACGTATCTACATATTAATGTGAATGGGACGGTGCGGTGCGGTGCGGAGCGCGGTTAGATGAGCACACATGCTGTTATTACTTTCATTATGTTACAGTTATTGAGATTTGAGTAGCAACTAGAGAGTGATTGCGCGTGCACATCGGCCGCTGCTCGCCCTGCACCAGCAGCAAGCAATGCTTTGTAAGACGCGAGCCGCCTGCCGAACAGATTAGAACCGGCTTATTCATAGAACTTTAAATAAGGCTTACAGAATACTTTGCTCCTCAGTAACCCAAAAGGAAACATTTTATTCCATTACTTTGGACTATAATATGTTGTGCACAAACTAAATGTTATTAACATTATGTATTTACATGACCCGTTGCAGTTGCGTATTGTGTTATTTGTTTTACATAGACATTTTATTTCTTCCTTAGCATTTTTCAATTAATTCCAATATAAATGTTTATTCAAATCCATAAAAGCCGGCTACGAATCAGTTCCAGAGCAAACATTTGAACTGGCTCTGCGGCGACGTGTACATACAAATTCACAAACAGAGACCGGTTACATTAGCATATACATCTTTCTATCAATTACAATTATTATAATAAAGACATCTTCCTGAACAGAGTTGTCTTGAGAAAATACATGTTATATAGTTTTGTGAGATAAAAAAAGCTAAAGCTTTTAATGGTAAGAATTTTGTATCGATATAAAATTCGTTTTAACTAGCAGGATGCTGTATTTGTTAAACACCATTTGTATCAATCGTTGTAAATAACTATTCGTAAGCTCCTTCTTTCTGTTCAAAGATCAACAATGTACAAGCAGCGGCAGAAATATATTGTCGGAAATCGAAAATGTGTGTGTGATATTAAAATGGCACCTAACATTTGTGTCGGTAACTCGACATTCACGAATGTAGAGTTCATATTGCACAAAGATAAATAATTAAACAGGCTTACGGTAGACTTATGATGATATCTAACGCACTAGTGGAGGAAGGTCTGCACTGTGCTACTCTACGCCCCGCCAACAACGACCTCTGTTCTGCTGCCCACCTAACCTATCACCCCGCAACATACACACACATACACACACGCTTATGTAGACATCACTCTCTACATACTATGATGCAGATTTGCTTTCAGATGTTCAACCTGTCATTTGGCCAGTTAGCGTCTCTCCTTACAGATTTCATTGCTGCAAGGTCACGATAAAGTCGTATATTATATTTATTTTGCTTCAGTATGAAGAGTATGCATATGTGCACATGAAGTGTGTATGTGCGAGAAATGACAAAATGTCGTAACATTTATTTGTAAATCATCAAAAGCAAGTAAATGAACGCTGGAGTAGTTTGTACGCGGCATGGACAGATGTAGAAATGCAATGTTATTTTGGCACGACTTACCTTTGTGTACTGCATTCGTTTAGTCCTTTTCAATGTTGGGCCACAAAACGCGCTGGTTTATAAACGCAAATTAGAATGTGATTATCACGTAACTACGATTATTCTTACATTTTAAGAGTTTCTCTTTAAGATGTTGATTTGCAATTTCAATTGCATTAGGTATAAGTTTTAATGTAAACACAGAGAAGACAGAGGCCGGCTTTAGTAGCATGTGAAGAGAAACGAGTCCTAGACATTAACGTATTGCTGAGCGGTGTGAATGTGTTAATGCTAAAAAAAGAAAAAAAAACGCTTTTTATTAGAGATATTACATTAGCGGATAAGATGAGACGCTTTCGTAGCCCCGGCTGATGGTGAGGAAGGTTGCGCAGGCGCAGGCGCAGGCGCTGGCGCGGGCGCGGTGAAAGTGGCGCGGGGGAGGTGTGCGGCGGGTGCGCGGGGCGGGCGGGGCGTGGGGCGGCTATATGAGCGGGCGGGCGCCGCGCGCGCCGCACTCCGCAGCCTGCAGGTGAGCTCCCACATAGCCTTCACCAGACTCAACACCAGCCTTTTTGTTCTACTATAAATATTCAATAAGAAAGTGTCAATTCGTGCTCACGTTATGGGGAAGGCTCTAATTTAATCGTTCAAAGTGAAAAATTCTGTGTCAATAGTAAAAGTGGTACCGGACCTGACGGGCCGAGGGTCGACTTTCGCGCGCGGTGTGAAGCCGCCGCTGTGTTTATGTAACTTGTTTATTGAATTAGTGAAGTCGAGCTTCTTCTTTCTACAACTAATATAATAGAACTGATGTGATTTAACATCTAACACAATCTATTCCAACAAGATATTGTTTTAGAGTTTGCCTTGTAGCAGGAGGAGGAGGAGGAGGAGGAGGAGGAGCGTAGCATTGTCTATTCTATTTTCACGATAGCTAAAAGTAACAAAACATATGTTTCAGAAGCGCGTATTTGTAATAAAAACACAAACAAACAAAGTGAAGATGAGGTTCGCCGTGTGGTCTCTGATGGCGCTGGCGTTGGTGGCGGCGGCGTGGGCCGCGCCGCAGCGGGAGGGCGCCGCCTTCACCAAGGAGGCCATCAAGCAGGCACAGAACACATTCCTCATACCCAAAGACGCCGAAATACAAAAGGTAACGTATTTCAACCACATTATTAGTGCAAATACATAAAAGATGTGTTCAAGGAGACATGATTTTAAAGGCATTAAAAAATAACAAATATTTTAATTTGGAGTCCTCTTGTAACGAGAATCTTATAACAACTTACATGGTCAAATTCTTCTCATTATTGTAAAATTAACAACAGGTGCAGGAGGGCATCGAGTTGGCGGCGTACGAGTCGATCCCCGGCAACCAGAAGATCGACCTGCGGCTGATCCTGGGTGACCAGGTGCCCGAGGAGGTGATCAACAACCTGCAGAGTCAGGTGGACCAGGTCGGCCGTCACTAGGCCGCCCTCAACACGCCCTCACTGTAACAAACAACATTACATTACTTGGACACCAGTAAATTTAGAAGGCGATATTATAATTACAAAATTGTGTCAGTATAAAACAGGCCCGTATAAAATCTTTGCCACTACCGAGATATGACAAAGAAACTACTACACAAGTCACCTGTGAAAAAATATTTATTTATCAAATATTCGCTGGGACAAAAAAATTAAAAGGAAGAATGTTGCAACACAGCAGAAGGTTATCTGTATTCCAGAACGTTCTAGAAGTTTCCAGGTTTACTGGTGTCCAGGGGAGGCGAGGCGGTGCTGTCCGCAGATGTTGACTTATTTTTAATTTATTGGTTACGCAAGTACAAGACAGTGATTGTGATAAAATACCATCTCTTTTGTATGTTTGTAAATAAAAAAAATATTGTTAGTAATAAAGTGGAGATTTAAGTCCCAAATATGCCTTTTCCTTTCTTTAAAATTAACTTTAACGTTAAATGTAAAATTAAGTAAATACATTCTAACACAAAATGCCCGTCAAAACCACAAAAAAAAAGTTCAGGATCACATTCGGTACAATATGTCAGACATTCGAATCAATAAAAGAAATGCAGACGAAATGTTTATGCGACCAATGCGGTCAGTGACTCCTAATCTAGGCTCGATTAATATTGATGGACGCAATCGCCTTGAAACGTACCAAAGTTGGCACAAAAGTCTGACCAAATACACAAGTCTCAAACGTATGCTAATTAATAGATATAATAAAACAAGTTTGACCCGTATGTACATATGTGCTGCGATACTAACTAATAACGGGCGGTGCGGTGCGGGAGGGGCACATTGGAGAGGGGGGGGGGGAGCGGTCGTCGTTCCCTGGTACGATGATGATTGCTTACTTGATGACCTTAGAAACATCTTTAAAAACTTTTTATGCCTTCTAACATTTCTTACATATTTTTAAGAACTATTGACATTGTTGCCAATTAAAGTTTTATGACAATGTGTATGTACATTTTATTTCTCAGAATATTTATTCTTTCGTGGAGCATCGAATTCGTCGGTCCGGTTAAGCTTTGAAGAAGTATCTCCATTTTTTTAGTTTATCGTTGTGTAAAGCGTACCGGTTTCGACGTACTATAATATTTTTGACATAATTACATGTTTTTCTCACTTACTATTATTATTACTTGCGATTACGAAAAAGAATCGAAGATTAAATGTGAAGCAAAACAATTACTCTTCAACATTCAGAGTTTAGAAATGGATGTAATTAGAGGAAACTGAGCCGTTAGTTGCGCAACATGTTGTCTTTACAAAAGTCAGTGCGGCACGCAATGCTGCTGCTGAGGAGAGCGTCTGCGCCGACCTGCGACTGGCGATGGTGCACTTTGTGCATTGCGCAATGCTCGCTTATTGTTGCTCACACTTTAATGATGTTGTTACTGTCATATCTCATATACTGAATCATTTTATTCTTGGTGGATTACATTATTTTGTTTATAGATACCTACGTCAATGGTATGTCATCTGATATAGTGGAAGCGGCGAGGTTGTGTTGCGAGCATTGCTATTGCTACACCGCTGCCGTTGCGGTTAATTTAATTGATCCTCGAATACTACATATGTAGAAACGCATTATAATATTCAAATTATGACATAACCAATGATGCCAATTCGTGACACACTTCCACAGACAGATGGACGCGACTCGTTACGATGCCGGATGGCATAAACACTCGAATAATTATTTCATTATCGGCCTTCACCTGTGCCTTTGTAGTCGTTGCTTCTTTATTGTGCCGACCTCGACTACGGGAGCTCAATTTCACAATCGAATCCCCCAATTGTTTTTGTAACAAGGTATCGGGGATGCTCAAGCTTGACGTGCCTTTTAAATTTTAAAGTAATAACACAACGTGTGTGCAAACAACTTGACACACACAATAACGATTTTAAAATATCCAGCGATAGTGTGCGTCAGCATTTTTCATGTTCGCTGTGAAATGGCTGGCACTGCCACATGATGCCGGCGGGCGCTGCTCTTGTCTGTGTTCTGTGCTCTGTGCTCTGTGCACTCAAACGACGCGATCGCAATACATAGACGAGCTAGATACTATTATACTTATATGAATATCGAGTTGTTAAAGGGGGATACATCAATAGGGCCTAGTGTCTTTGATGTTACTGTAAAAAATGTACCGTACTCTTGTGTTACACAACGAGCGAAACCCGCTACGACTTAGGGTCCTTCAAGAAGCGAACGTTTCTCAAAGGTCGACACCGTTTCTGTGGTTCCTCTGATCTTGCAGATGAACATGGGCGTCGATGAACACCTAGGTGTTCCTGCTGCCGTTCCGTTTGCCTCCTCCTCTTATATAAAAAAACAATGAATCGCGTATACATCAAAGCATAACATCGCTGCCCGCCCGGGGCGGAGCGGGGCGCAGCGAGGCGTCAGTAGCAATTGCGAAACGCAGCGTAGTGAGTTGCGCCAGTGGAGTCGACAATGGTGGCGTATGATGTGTGTCCGGGACGCGAGGAAAGCGCCTACAACAAAACTCGTGACAATAACAACATCACATACCTAGTCGTTTAACCATTTCGGAATGATGGCATTTCGGAATCTACAAGACAAATCGTCGAGACGAGAATGAAGTTGTGTCGTTTCATTGTGTAGTTCCCATGCACACCTTTCAGCGCTATGTCACCACAATATTACATTCTCACGCGATTTGCAAATTTTTAACTTAATCTTAACCTTTTTAACTTAATCTTTTCCTTTTTAACCTTTTCTTAATCTTTTTAACTTAACCTGGATGTTGATCAAATATTATTTGCAAGATTGAAGATGACAAGCATCGGGCCACAGAAACCTAATAAAAGCATGAAATAAATATTTATTAACTATTATAATAAAATTATATGATTCTACCAAGTTTTGTCGAAGTGATACGGAGTTTTTATTATCCTTTTACATTTCCCATCAAAACTTTCTTCAAATGTTAAAACTAACATCAGCACGCCGCACACGGACACGCGGCGGTACACAACGGTACGCGCGCTGCGAGCGAAATCACTTCGCTTAGTTATAAGTGCTTGTTCTCGTTGACGAGAATTCTAACAAACATATAATACATAAGTTGCGAGTGTTTACGTCGAACTAGATCGGAGCGCGCGATTTATTCGCAACGTCAGGTAAGTTGTTTAAACTAAAACATCGCGCAAACGCCTTGCGGCAAATGTGAGCACGCGCCTGCGATTGCGCCTGCGCACGCCACCGCAACAGCGCGTTCAATCTGAATGTATATTTAGTAGTAAGTAGAAGACTCATTAAGTTGATATTTTTTGGGTTTCTCTGGACATTTGAGATATCGAGATTCTATTGTCTACTGAATTGATGCAAATTATATTTAACTTTAAGCCTTCGCAAAAACTGCTCGTCGAATCGGCGATTGTATGTTTTCACATTGCTATTTTTAAATGAAAGGTATTTTAGCTCGAGCAGAATGTACAAAGCAACATATGTAATATTGATTAATATTACTGATTGTAAAGCTATGTGATTGTGATGGAAATAGGCAAATACCATGGCCTTATTCTCTTAAAGTTTAATTTTTTTATGTATAGGTATTTCCAGTTACTGTACAAAGATAGTTCAAAGCGTTCAAAAAATGCAGGATCCATGTTGTTGGAGCGCAGTGAGCCATGAAGCGGGAGATGAGCCGCATTCGTATCTCGTTGAATTGCTTGTAGACTACGCAATAAAATGTTAACAGAGTGCTTTTTGCGATTTAATTTTATAATAAACGAGGCGGGCGGATGCTTGTGGAGTACTCACGGGCGCGGAGGGTCGGGGTGGTGCATCTCACGCCAGCTAATTAAAGCAAAAACCTCCCTGTAATTGAGGCTCGCGCGGCTCGTGAAGACGTGAGGGCCTGCGTCAAGGAGGTAAACGGTCATTAGCGGGATTTGTCGCAGCCCGTCGCCGTCGTACAATGTTGTGATCTAAGGCGCGGCTCAAGACTTCCATAATTATATACTGCGGGAATTGTGCTCGCTAAATGTTTAAGACGCGACTCTGCTATTTGTTAAATTGTTTAATTGAATGTGTTTTTCCGTGTTGTGTTTTTCAACCATTTGATGTAAACCTAATAAACTTTAAGCGCTTAACTTATGTACATACGTAAGTTGTGTGCACAACATTGCACACATGTTTAGCAAATAATTAAACATCTTTTATTTCATAATCGTTTTGAAAATATCCGGCGTACTATGAAGTATCTTTCCACCTCTATAGTATAGAAAGTTGCGTCACAACCACAACGCACCTACATATATGTAGCAAGGAAACAGTAAGCAATGGTTTGGCAAAAAAAGATCGGCGGAAGTGGAGGGAAGATTAAGCTTTTGTTTCTCCTCTCTCTCTGTACTTCCTTCGGAAGAAATGTTAAAGCACAATACAAGCAGCGCCCCTGCCGGCGCGCTGATGCAACCGGTCGCCCCTAGCGCGCGGCCCGTATCCACCGATAAAAGCACTTTCTCCCTGCAACTGCAAATGTTTCTATTATTTTATTTGCCCTACAATCTATGTATGTATTTCTAAATTCATTTGGTATTATCCTGTTGTGCAATTGGATATTCACATGTGTTTTTTACATCTTAATACCAAAGCGATTCTTGCCACGATTAGTCTCATTGAGTTCGCGATATATAAGCCCGTGACCACGCCCAACAAAGCTAGTGGTGGCAAAAATCTCATCTCTAACGGATTTTAGGTTTGTTCTATTATTTAGAGTATTGTTTGTTATGAGAATCATGTAAAGATAATTGTAACCATCATGTACTTAATTGTTATTATGTTACCTGTTTTAGTACATTTTATATTTAAGACATAGCTAAGTACGTTGTCAGGCTCGTGGAGGAGCGCAGGGCGCAGCGCGAACGGCCTGGGAACGCTCGTTTTTTTTGCACGCGTAGAGCGGCGCGGCTTGAGCTGAGAACCTACCTCATTTTTGAGTTATTTATTAAACTAAACCACTTGCCTACATAACGACGAATATTACTAATTACAACTTCATACAAACAATTTAATTTAGCGGTTTCACTAAAATCGCCGCCATTAAACGTTTGAACCTGCTGCGCTTGCGTGAGTGACTCCAAAGTTTCTCCTACCTTCTTGTTAAATCGAAGACTCAATTAGTCAAGATTTGCCTTTTGCTTAACATTTGCGATATCGTCATTCTACTGTAGTTAAATAAAATAGCCTACAACGACAAGAAAATGTAAAGACACACAAAATGTCAAAAACAATGTAAAAAATAAATTAGGAAATAAAAATGATACTGTGGCATTTGTTCACTTCACTACCCCTTGCACCGCGGTGCGCGGCGAGCGCTCACGTTGCTTTCCTGGAAGCGAGCTAATTACCAACACATATTTAATACTCGCGACAACGAGGCGACTTCCTGCGCCGCCCAGCACCGTACTCCTAGCACCCAGCGCCTAGCACCCTGCATTCGCTCCGTGCGCCTGCGGTTACATTGTTGCAGTTTGTCGCGCTGCGGGGCGGCGTACGATTGTTCGCGTCCAGCGGACACAAAAACTGCCAGCCTCCTTCCGTGTGACAGCCGCCGTCGACCCATACGAAACGAGTTTGCCAGGACAAGCGTTATGGCGCATTGTTTTCATTAATAACACAATTGATTTATGTGCATATATCTTTTTGTTTCAGTTTACCTGCATATCTTATGTTCGATTTTTATTCACAGTATATTGTAAGGGTTCGAGACAGAATTTTTTGTTCCATTATCTATTTAAAACGAATAAGAGCTGGAACAAAATTTATGTACTTATACTTACTGAAAGACTTCGTTTACCATGACTAATATATGCGTTGCAACTCTCCAGACCAGCTTTGGATAAGGTCAATTTTTTTTATAAAATACCTCATATATATATGTATGCTCCGTGTAGCGATATAATATGATCATCGAAATATGACACCGATGAGGCAGACCACAGCACGCGGTCTCACCCACGACTTAACTTTTTTTTTACACTCGAGACGGCCGAGGTGTCATCGCGGTTTGCTGCGCGATCTCAGAGTGCACATAAAAGTTACATAGATAGGAGACCACATAATGTTTGCGACATAATATCATTATCTGTAGGTAACTTCCTATTGGGATATCCCGAGTCGTGTCACTTCAGTCAAGTACAATGGAGTCTCGAGAGTTGAACAAAAGCCGCTCAAAGGCTGTCAAGTTGTAACGTGTACACAATAGAAGCAACATCTTAAGTTTTTTGAGTTGACCGTAATCGGTTGTTATCGCAGTGATCGAGTGGCAAGGTCAACGACCCCGGGTCAGACGCACACCGGCAAGGCGCTATCGCATCGGTTTGATCCTTATCCCGGCCTAGCCGAGCGCAGCGGTGACCGTTCCTTCTTGGAACCTAAGATGATCGAATCGCTGTAAAAAAGTTAATTTTGCCAGCCGCAGACAGATCCAGTTAGCTTTTAAAAGTAAATAAACTTAATGTTTTAATACGATTAAGAAAGAAATAAGTGAAATAGGGTTGTTTTTAATAAAGGAACATAAAATAATTGCTTCAATTTTTTTGAATGTAGTCGCATTTGGACGTTACGTCATGCACTCGTTAAAGTAAATATTCCTATTTTTTAACAATTACATAATTCTGGGGCAGAGTTTGCAGTGGAGCCTGCACGGTTGTTGCTGGCCACCTTGGCCGCTGTCCAGTAACTGGTCTCCGCTGGCTGTATCGTGTGTCGGCTCTAGGTATCGGCTACAGAAGCAAAATAATCACAATGACAATCGAAAACGCTCTCGTACTTTTATTTTTCCTGTAAACGCCTAGATTCACTGAATTTGCGATATTAAATATTTATACGTTTATCATAAATCAAGTAACGATATGTTTCACTATGTCCTAGTCACCCCTAACTTAGCGTAGGCTCCGAGCTCCTCAGTGGGCAAGTATAGTGAGTTGATGAAGAAGTGACAAAATATCATGGCAATTACAGTAATTACAGGCTATAGTATAATTATGAAAAGGGCGGGCTTGGGCCTCTTTCCGGTGCGACTGGGCACTGGGCACTGGGCGGCGGCGCCTGGCGGCAGTAGAGCGGCCGGCGCGGTCGGCAACGCACGCATCATGCTAGCTCCCGCCCTGATCGTCCTCGCGCTGCTCGCGTGCGCCTCCGCAGGTCCTTTGTCCATGCAAATACGCGGTCGACGACCCCAGTGATATATGTTAAGAACAAACGCGCCTCACACCGCCAATTTTTGATACTTATCGCCTTTCGGCGACTAAATACTATCCCGAAATTTTTTCGTGTTTTTATATATCTTAGCTTTTTATTGCTTATTCATACTTAGTACAGATGTTGGTAAGATTGCACCCAAATGTGAGTACATTTTTGAATCTCCTTAGATTATGAAGATGCTTTATCTGACATTTATTACCATTTGTGAATAATTTGAACAAATATTACAAAAGCAAAATGCAAAGAAAAGTAAATGAGAAAAATAAGATTTAAAATACAAACCATATTCATAATTGACTTATTGTTTCTTCTTATATATTGCTATTTTCAATAACATGTGTAATAAAATAATATAATGAATATCATAGTCATAGCATATTATTACTTTTGTTTTATATTTTGAAAATACGGTTAAATACGGTTTTATTGACTTACAATAATTTTGCCGGGTTATTTTTATAACTCTTTGCTAAAACATTTTATAATTACTTGTTAATAAAGCTCGCACTTACTACGCTAGTGCGTGGTCTTAGATTACAGCCTTACATTTAAGTCGAGGGTGTAATAACTTAATGCTTGCTAATTGCGGAGTGTCGGTGTCGGCTGAGAGCAGAGCAAGTGGCATTGTCGGCGTAGCGGCGCGGCTCGCCCGTACATAAGAGTTCAACGGGCGCGGCCCCAAGTATTATAAGTATATTTTATGTATTATATGTTTGCAAACATATTACATACATTTAAATATTTACCTTCTTGCTAATTCATTAATGTTTTAATTTCAGAATAATTCTATTGAGATAAAATAATAATAAGTCGTTTGCAAAGGTGACTCTGTTTATCATTTTGATTATTTGTTGATCAGGTGAAGAATGATAGCAATTTATTTAGGAGCTGTTTCGTGCATATATTTGGGCTTTCGTAAATCTGTCTGTATGGTATATGCTTATCTGTGCGTGAGTCTCGTGACTTCGCACTGTAGATGTGTGTCAGTGGGTCGCACAAAACAATACAATATAACTAGTCTAGTTACCATAACAAATAATGTTTCCATTTCCATTTGAAAACTTTTGCTTTGTTTTGGCGTGAGCTTTGTCGCCGGTCGCCTGTCATCGCACGCCCGTCTTCGTTCGTCGCCGTCGTGTGGACTTGCGTTGCTCTGCGCAAGCAATGCTCGCTCGTTGTTAATAGTTTGATTGCGATTAGACTTAATCTGTTCAATTCCTATAAATTAAAATACGACTTAAAAATGACGATTGGTCAAAATGATGTTACTTTTTTAGCCTTTTTAAGTGCAATAATAAGTCAATGTGTTTCGCGCGCAAATTTTAAATTAAATTAAACAAAATTCTGCAAATCTTGTAATTATATCTATTGCGTCATGAGCAAAGAAATTCTATATTAACTATGAACAATCCGGTGACACTAGCGAGTAGCGTCGATAATGTATGCAAACGCGGCGGTCCGCTAGCCGACCACTCCGCACTGCCACATTTGGACCTCTGATTGTCTAATTATTATTCCATAATAGCTCGTATCGGCATGATCTCAAAGTACAGTTCTATGTGTCTCAGGAGATCCATTTCAAATGGTTGATACTAGTGAATGAGTTGGAAGACAAACGTAACGTGTTTGTTTGTTCGACAAACTGGAATATTTAATGGCGATCGACGAGATGTGCCGTTGTCTGTGAGGCCGGTTCTGTGCGCGTACGGCCGCACCCGGCATCGGCCACCAGGCGCAAGGCACCCGGCAACAGGCATAGGGCACCCAGCACTCGGCACGCGTTGCGCATGCATGCGCATTTGGGGGCATATTTGCAAAGCACACAAGTTTTGTTTTAGAATGAAGCTACAAATATCTTTATACGGATATAAACGAATCACGCATGTTAATAATAATTATTCATAATTTATTATACAAAAACTCCACTAAGTTGTTACACGTAGTTATCGGAAAATTCATTACGATAAGATCGTGAGTAAATGTTTTAAAAGAATGGATATCATATTGTATTTAAATAAATGCATTAAAATAGTCATATTAGTATTTTCCACAAGTCCATCTATTTCATGACATCCGGTCAAACGGAAGCGCGCCCGCGCCGCGCCGGCGGGCTGGGAGCTGCGCCGTGGGAACATCATTGTCTGTTGTACGGTTATACTGGATCAGTGTTATTGTACCTTTCTTCATACAATAGAGTATTTATTGGTGTAGAATTCACAGGCGACCAGTTACATCTAAACACTGCATTAAAACATAATGAGTAAAATGTAAAAGAAAGTATGCAGTGCATTATACAGCCGTTGTGTGCAGAATTAAACATTCAGCCAGATACGTGGCGTGGCATACTGGCCACTAAGAACCTTTGCCTTTTTAACTATGAAAAAGGTTAGGTGAAAAAAGAAGAGAATCGCGCGGGAAATGTTAACAACCAAATGTAAATACGAATAGAATTAGTTGGAATTTTTAATGTAAATATGAAAACAGATTTTAACAACGTAATAAACGCATTTTAGCTGAATCGGTGCGGCTTAACATTCGTTGTTAACAAACAGGTTAAGAATTTTAGCAAATAAAGTAAGTAATGTTCATATAATATTCTGATAAAGTAGAAGTATTATTTTTTTATAAAAAAAAAGTATAATTTTATGTATATTAAGATTTATTTTTGCACATTGGCATCTATCTATTTTACCTTAACTCCTATAAGTAAGAGCCGGCTCCACTTACGAAGATAGACAAATATATATTTTTATATAGCATCTTTATGCTTAAATTGTTTGTTTTCTTGTTTACTCTGACGAGAGAGTTTTTGTATTCGTTTCAAATAATTTTGCTTTATGCCGGAGAAATCAATTTTAAAGAAAATCCGAAAATTTATGTAGGTTTATGGTTTACCTTAAGCACATTTGATATAAAATTGATTAAAATAGTTGTAGTTGTTTACGGCATTTTTTTTCTAATTTTCTAACGCCCGACTTTGTGATTTCTTGTAAAAAAAATTGCCTTAAGATTTTGTGCATGGGCAACAATACACGTGAACTATAAGAATGATTGAGTTCTGCGCGGCGGCGGCACATCAATGATCCATTGTCTTAACAATTAGACAGTGTAATCAGGTCGCAATTGGCGAGTGATGCCAAAAGAACCAGAACAAGAATAATACCGGTAGTTTTGTGTATTTGCCGTAAAATGGAAGCTTTCGCTTGTACTTCAAGTTGAATGCTTAATAATTACTTTAATGTACTTTCTCATGATTTAAAAAACGAACATTGAACTTCATATTCACTGAAGTGAAAAAACATGCACACCTCGCCGTGTGGCTACATTTAATTTTTTATTTTAATATTTTTAGGTAAATTGAGCTCTTTTTTTTCTATAGTCTAAAATTTTAAAAACTATGTAAATATGGAAATAAAAGGCTTATTATTATTATTATTATATTTTTAGGCGCACTTCGATAACAATGTATATATATTGTGTTTATTTGTTGTGGTGTCATAAACTACATCATCATTTTTGATAATTTATATCAGACATTGTTATTGAACGTGAATTCGGCTTGTTATTTATTATTAAAAGTATATATAATAACACATCAGCTGACAGACATATTGAATGAAAAAAAAACAAATGAGAAAAAATTTGATTAACAAAATCGATTCAAGGTCTAACATTTTATGTAAAAAAATCACTTTAATGAATAACTGAACTGACATACACATAATATAAATTGATTTTCGACCTTCATAATGTATTATGTATAATTAATGTAAAGCAAACTATTTAATTTAAAATGTATGTTCGTTGAATGTTGATTGAAACACTAAGAAAACATAATATATATGTTCTTGTTTATATATTGTTGATTATTTTATATCTATATCATTGCGGTGGGTTATTTACTTGTATAACGTGTAAGCTACTAGGTGTTCGCTAACAAATTTTTAAGTAATATATAAATAGTTATAATGTTACGTTTATATTATTTGTTCTTAATTTAATGTTGTCGTTACAATATTTTCTAAGCTATCTTGTTTGTTAGCCTGTTTACCCTGAAACCTTTTTAAAGTTTATCAACTTAGTAATCAAAATACAATAACATGTTGGCAAAATATGTTGTCATACAATGAAACCGACTGAGCCGTTTGACCAACGGCTCAGTCGGTTCATTAAATATTACACATTTGCCGATCTTAATAATTTCTTATTTGTACACGAACCAACGAAATCAACCTAAATATGTGAGTATGCAACCACATCTCGCGTGGACGTGTCGTAAATCTGCCAAACTTGGCGAAACCTCCTCGCCATTTGGTCCTTGTTTCCTGTCGGCATCTCGCAGTCGCATGCATCTGAGGAAACTAGAATATTGCAAAGTACCATTTAGATCCTAATGAAGGTAATTAAAGGAAGTACTGGAAAAGAAGTAAGTTTTAAAATCCAGAATTCATGGCATCAGGACTTTCATGAAATCCTATCTTTTTCTATCTCGCGAGATCTTCAGAATTGCGTTTTTGATTCTTTCACAGCGAATTAAAACTACATACCCGTTTAGTTGCCATCCAAGTTCACTGTAAAGTTAACCTTGCGTGTATTTTTAACTCAGACCTCTCTCAGAGCTGACCAATTTCGCAGAATCGGCAAAAGTAAAGTTCCCGAGGCGTTCACAATGTTGAGCCATTAATTTTTATTTGTTTCTCTCTCGCCATGTGACCCCGCTTCCCCGATACCCCACCTGCCCCAGCTCCGGTGCGAGTGGAGCAGGAATGGCGCCGTGTGTCTGCCGCTCCACCGCCGTTTTTGTGCCACCGGTGCGTCCGAGCCGCGCTGAGCCGGTGTGCACTGTTACCACCGCGCTTTACAGTCATCTAAATTTACTTTTATTCATCTTAATAGTAATTTAAATAATGCTACTAAAAGACAATTAAATCACAACGAAACATTTTTACAGCTTCGCTTGGACCATCCATGGATCGAATAGATAGTATTTGACAATAAAATGGACATAGATGATGTTGATGTGAATAGTTGTGTTCTCTTCATAATTGGTTAATCAAATTTGGCGGTGCGAGGTACAGAGTGTAGGGATAATTTACATAAGTACCTAGGTTTTTTATCACTTAAAGATCTATTATACTTGGATTATAATATATTGTAACTTAATTTTTTGATTACAGTTACGGGCAGAGGTGCTGCAGCTACACTTGCTGTGTACGGACAACAGAGCAGAACTCTAGGTAATATTTATAATATATCCGTGATTTTGCTGTAAAAGTTTATTTTCGTTTGCACAACTAAAATGCTCATATCACAGATATTAACGCGCAATAATCCAAGAAATATAACTAGTTGAATTGAAAATGGAATTGTGAAACGACCTTATCCATTTTGTTGATAATCCAAGCGTTCATATCAGTTTTAAATGAGTAAATGACGTTCGTCAGATGTAGTGAGGGCGGCGATGTGCCACTATGAGGGGCGTCACTACGCCGAGGGCGCGGTGGTACCGGTGCGCGCTCCCTGCCTGCGCTGCCGCTGCGGCCGCGGCGCGGTGTCCTGTCGCCGCCGCACCTGCGCTGCGCCCCGACCAACCTCCGAATCCTGCCAAAACGAAGGCGGCCGGGACCCCTGCTGCTCGCACATGTACTGCTCGGGTCATCATACAGGTACCATCAGGAGGACAAACAACACATATTGCCGATACATCAGCATATTGTCTTAACGTCAATGAGAAGTTATCTATAATTCACCCCTTGTAATGTTATGTTTTATGGTCGCAGATCTCACGGATATAGTGGAGAGTTTGCCCGACCCCATCACCAAGTACGAGGAAGTTTATCCTGAAGTGGTCAAGTCTCACACACACGGTAAGCTTTTGAACTAATATCTGAAAACACAACAATGCCATTAGTTTCTAATATGCATGAAATTTCGATACTATGCTGTTATATACATATATATGGTGGCAAGTATTAGAGAAGGCAAGTGTTCAAGGACTGCTCAGTTGAATAGCGAGGTTTGTGCGCTGAGGAGAGCGGTCCACGTTGCAGAGCACCCCGTGTGTGTGGAGGAGGGCACGAGGTACGCGGCGGGCTCGGCGATGAGCTCGGGGACGTCATGCGAGCAATGCTTCTGTCTGGGAGGAGCGCGGCGCTGCGTGCGGCCTCAGTGCCTGCGCCCGCCGCTCGGCTGCCGCGCCAACTCTGCGCCCGGCGTCTGCTGCCCGCAGCACTACCACTGTGACCACTCCACCACCAAACCTCCCATACAACACCACCTGCACGGTGAGCCACACCTTTACATATTTTTGTGCGTGCTAAAATTATTTCCACTGAGAATCATCAAGAATCGTAAAGAACAATCTTCCGCTTGTTACTCATTTTGTTTTGAGACGATTGTGTACGCACCGTCATCGTAATTATCATTAACATAAAATAATATTATAGCAACGATATTCAAATAGTCGATGGTCGATTCCAGATTGCCAGGTGGAGGGGCGGTGGGTGTTGGAGGGAGAGCGCGTGGCGTCTCCGGAGGGCGTGAGGTGCTCGCAGTGCTTCTGTCTGCGCGGAGCCGTGCGGTGTCAGGCGCTGGCCTGCGCGCCGCCGCTGCTGGGCTGCAGGCCGCTGCTGGAGGCGGGCCAGTGCTGCCCTCATCAGTACCAATGTGTCTTCCAACAACGACAAGGTTTCACCTCCGTTTCTTTATTAGTGTTTATTGTCGGCAGCGTATACTTTTATATGCAAAGACTTCAGTAATATGTTAAGTAAAATACTCTTTGTTATTAAAGTGTTCACCATGTTGTTTCAGGCTTGCCAGATTTTCACACTCAACCCATATCGGATAACACTTTGAGCTCATTTCAAAATAGAGATCGATCCTTCCGCAGCGCACCGCCGATGGCGCAATATAATGTGACGACCGCATTGTCCAGCACTGTAACGGATAAAACCACGACCTCGTTGATGGTTGATGAACACGATTCAACTGCGACGACCAAAGTTAAAAGAAAAACTAATGACTCATCCACACAAACAACGAGTAAAGCCACCGAGAGTCTGACTACGTCGACGGCAACCGCACAGACGACGACCAAAGCCGTCCTCAGCACGGACAGAACGACGTCGCTGGGTACGGAGACCTCGACACCCGAGGAGGACGCCATGGAGCAGCCCGAGAGCTCCGTCAAAATTATCATCAACGGGACGATTAACTGTACGGCCGAATTATCTACAACCACCATAACTATAAACTCGACCAGCGCCAACGAGACCGAAAAATTATATTCGAATATAGAAAACATCCAACCGCGAATACCTAACATAGCGCAAAGCATCGAATCTCACACATACAACCCGAACGATATCATCACTGACAGAAATTACAACGAGGACTTTGATGAAAATGAGTCTTACATCATAAACGTCACCAGTTCTCTGATCAGCTCGTTACGCACCAACAGCACCCTCAGCAGCCCCGCGCCCGCACACAACAAGGTGACCGATGCGGCGCCACCTGACTCTGCTGCTTCTCAAAACAACTCCAAGAAAACTAAGGACGAGTATGACTATTACTACAAGAAGCCGACGTTACCTCCTTCGTTACCTAATTTAAAGTATTATATTTTTCATATTTGTTTGATTCTTGTGTACGCACTGACATTGTAATCATTTATTCCTATTTTTAGGATCATTCCTTTCGTTGCAGCGGACGCCGTCGTGGACGATGACACGACGTCGAAGAAAAGTCACGCGTATCCCGTCCTCCTTGACGGACACGACAAATATCCCGTGTACTATCCGAGCGGGGAGGGGAAGGACGTTCCGTTCGCGACGAGGCGGGAGGACTCGTATAATCCCACACAGTTTCCCATATTTTTATCAAAAAAGATAGAATCGGCGCAGTACCCGCTGTCTGCACACGAGGTACATCTCACGAACGAGTACCCCAGTAATGGAGACATAATAACATCAGTGCAGGAGTACAGCGTCACCACCGCACTCGGCAACGACTTGCCGCACGCGAACAGACCCACCACCAAACTGCCCGGACACAACAACAAGTTTGATCTGGATACTCCCGTCGTCAATTTGTTCTCCCCTCCGGTGGAAACTGAAGGTGCCGTAAAATACATATCAATGCGCGAATTTCATTTTCAAAATGTATTCCTAAACTTTGCAATTAAATGTTTTAGGAGGATTCGTTCCAAAGGATCCCCACATCATCGATGACTTTTATGCCTTGTACACCACCAGCCCGCCCCCCTCCATTGTGCCGCATTTAACTACTTCCATGCAACTTGATACTTCCAAGGGTAAATGCTTTATTTTTATGTAACAGAACACAGCCACTTATATTGAGAAACTTTTTGATCTGATGAGTCACAGTAATAAAGATGACTTTTCTTAGTTAATAAGCTACTAAAAATTAATATGTACCGCATACTAATTAACAAAGGCTTACAATTAGCTCCAGCACGATTTAACAACTGACATGTACGTCTTTTAGAATGTGTGTCGGAAGATGGTCAGAGGATAGTAGAAGGAGAAGCGATCAGGTCAGCGTGCTCGGTGTGCACGTGCGCGTGGGGCGAGGTGCGGTGCGCGACGCGGCGCTGCACCGCCAGCCCGCCCGGCTGCAGCAGGCGCCCCGCCGCACACTCCGCCATAGATTTATGTTGCGGCGATCTTATTTGTAATTCAGGTACCCAAAAAGACATTCTCAAATGATAAATATTTTTTACAAAGTATCGATGTTATTTATTTTTCCAGGAAACAAGACCACACCGTCTCCACAATTTGTGTCGACAAGAAGTGTTCCTGTGACGCTACTATTAAACAAATCGCAAGAAATACCGACAAATAGTACTGATGCATTTACGGAGTTAAGTAAAGTAGACCATACTACGCCTCGATCTTATACACGGACGACAGCTTCACCTAAAATAACTACAATATCCTCAGCGGTGATAAACGAGGAGCAGTTGAAATCAGAAGTGACCAATGTTAATTTGGAACAAAGTTCCACAGAAAAGAACGAGCAAAGCGGCAAAGCCACAACAGTCGCAGAAGATTCCGAAAGGGACAGTGAAAATTCTCAGGAATATGATGACGACACCGATGATGATGATGGATTCTCATTGGGAAGCGTTTTAAAACTTTTGCTGAGTGAAAGTTACGCGACGACCACGGCTGCATCGGTGAAACAATCAACAGTGCCGGTTACACAAACAACAAATATTGTTACTAAAACAACGCAGGCGCCAACAACTACAACAACAACAACGAGAAGATCCTCCACACCGCTCGTTTCGATGACAAATCGTCCACAATACATGCCAGTAAAACATCAACAACCACAAAGTGCAATAAACCGTATCGACCATTTGATTCTGGGTGAATCGAGCGCTATTAAGAAGATGACTCCTCGTCCCGCCACGGTACCGTTTAAACCGATTCCGACCAGAAAGCCCGCGCCACCAAAAATATCCACCACCGACAAACCGATTATCACATCGAAACCGGTTCAAGTTACCAAAAAGACTGATTATGTTCAGTACACGTCCATTACACAAGAGAATGTCAGACCGTCCACTTCGAATCACTTGAGCGGTGGTCTGGGTCCAGGGTTCTTGAAACTTGCCGGATGCAACATCTACGGCAAAATGTATCGCGTCGAGAGAATAATAGCCGAGCTGTCGTCCTCGTGCCAGGAGTGCCGCTGCACGGAGCTGGGCGTCCAGTGCCGCCAGCTCGGCTGCTCCGACACCACGGGATGATCACCTGCACACATTCACCATGAACTGGTCGCTTATGTTTACTGGATTAGTTAGTTATTGTACAGAGTGCGATAGATTTAGTTAAGGCGTTGTCCGAAATCATTCAACATTTCAGATATCAGATACGTAGGAGCGTGTAAGTGCGACAGAAATGAATTATTGTTTATGTAATAGGCCACCGACAGCCGCTAGCGTTGATCTCAAACATAACTATATCATAGTATGTATAATACTTTATTCTATTTTGTTTGTATTTTGCACAAAATGAAATGATACGGCGGCGAATATTTATTTGGTAATCTCCGAAGCAAAGAGTTTAACAGATAAGAAGCTGACTTGCCAATGTGTTAGGTTAAATAAATACTAGCTTACTATATACGAGTACATACGTAACAATCAAAGAAATAAATTATCGGCAGTTAGTGTGTTGTTTTATTCAAACATTTTTTATTTAAATGAAAGAAGTTATATTTTATAATAATATTTTATTTGTATCCAGAATACAAAAATATTAAAAAATTGCACTTAGACGTATGATACGAGGAGTATAGCGGCCATTGTCTCTGCAACAATGACATTACAATCACAACCGGACACAAATTACTTTTTTTTATGGCCTCAATTCTAA
The DNA here is from genome assembly GCF_000836235.2 of Papilio xuthus. NCBI lineage: Eukaryota > Metazoa > Arthropoda > Insecta > Lepidoptera > Papilionidae > Papilio > Papilio xuthus. The sequence continues at coordinate 5,411,663 of NW_013529869.1, forward strand.
ATAGTATAACACAATCCATAATTATTCTACAAACTCAGTCTTTATAATGGTAACATGAGTATTTACTACTTACATTATTGTGAAAATATGTTTCATTGAAGAAATAGTAAATATTGGAAAAGAACGCAACATGATTCCTGACATAAATAAAACCCAACTGACAAGGGGATAATCTTTCACGCGTTTGTTAGTTTGTTTTTATGTAAGTTCCATTGTGACTGCCAAGAACCTAAGGATTTAACAAATTTTCATGAGGTTTATATCAAAAGGACATATAACATCAATGGACCTAGCACGAATAATTGTGACAATCACCAACGTATTGCCGTGGTCAATGATGTCAAAATTAGTATAACATTTTTGGTGTACTTTACGACCGATAGAGGCGCTGTACAAATTTTAATACACATTTTGTCGATGACGATTATCAAAAATATTCGTGCTAGGCCCACAGCACAAAACTCACGTAGAAAGTTCAAAATTTATAAAAATTTAGTTCGATCTCAAAGCCTGTATAAAAAGCAGCCGAGAGATGGCGCTATCTCAAATATTCCAGCCTGTCAGTCGAGTTTCTTGTTTTTTTTTTAATTAAGATATTATTATATTTTCTTGAAAGGACTTTATTTATAACAGATTAATTTACACTAAATTAATTCACAAAGATCTTATGTCCATTGAGTTATTATAATAGAAAACTTACACCGACTAGATCAAACAATATCTTTGGTGTCTGTTCAAATAAAACTATACTCTGGACCATAACTTTACTTAGGAATTTACTTAGAAACTTTACATTTCCTTTTTTTATATACTGTTTGTGAAAGAGTACCTTCGCATTAAGTTAAGCAGTTATACATTTAAAAGGAAAAAAACAATGAAAGCTAGATCCAAAGCTTTAAAAAGCAAAACGTTTTTAGCCAACAATTTAGCACCCAATTTTAATACAAATAATAATAAAGATTAACACTTAAATAATAATAAAAATTAGTTAACATTGTGAAATCTTATGTAACTAGACTTAGTTGAAAACATAATTTAGTTGACTTAGTTAATATGTTTTGATACAAAACAAAAACAAAACGATTTCATAGAAATCCTAATAATCATTTAAATATTAAGTAATTATTTGAAATGCACCTTTAAATGAGTTTGATACGTTGTCATGTGCTCGCTGAATATGTCAAAGCATTAAGCAAGAAATGAAATAATTCTTACACTAAAACAACGTGCTTTAGCTTTTTACTTTGCAAGCTAATAAGTTTCGTTACGAACAAATGAACAAATCATTCATTGTTCGTAATATTAAGGAATACTTGTAAACGTTTTTCGCAATCGATATGTAACAATAACCCAAATTATCTTTGGAAATAGACCGTAATATATAATTACGTCTTAATATATACTATCAACAATGTTATGTGTTAAAATTTTGTTTTTAAATGTAGAGTCGTATAAGAAAAATGTAATTTAAAAAGTTCGTGTAAATAACACACACACACACACTAACTAGGACTAATGTAAAATGAGGTTGAGTTAGTATTGTCCTCGTATAACACACAAAAACTTACTGCGCTATCAACTTTTGTATACCTTACAGTACATTTTTACATTTTTACAACAGACACAAAATAAGGAAGACCTCGCTGACCTCGCCTTATTACCTAATGTTCTCTCACTTTTGTACTCTACAGTCGCCAACATACATACGTACAATTGACACCAAGTTGTAAAACTCAGCAGCTTCACAAACGTTACTCGCACCAGTTTTATGAGCCTCGAATTATTGTACATACATATGTATAATATATTACAATTAAACTTGCATTACATATAGCAACGTTATTTAACAATTCTCTTAGAATATTTTCGTTTTAAGCGTGATCATTACATGTGATGTGTGGACAACACGATATATCTATCATGATGACACTTGTGTAAGCCACGACACGTCACGACACGACACGACACGACACGATACGATACGATACGACACATGTTAGCAGATATTTGCAATAGTGTTCTTACATATTTAATATTAAAATCAACATCTCTTCTCAACAGCTCGATGAGCTAATTGACCCTACGTTTTGCCGTTTGACTTGTACAGTTGCTAACGCCAGATGAGAACGTTTAAATACACTTTACGCCTAATGAAGACAATTTCGGACGGACAGAGCCAATTGCACTTTGGAAATATCAGTCTTCAAATCAATTGCATTCAGTCTGGTTGATCATAAACCCACACGTCCATGTGATACGATGGCGCAGTGTCGCAGGGCGCGGGGTGACGTGAGCTAGTCGTGGTCGTGCCAGAGTGCGGGGTGCAGCGCGGCGGCCGCCACCCCGCCCGCCAGCACCAACAAGGAGATGACGCGCGCGCACACCATGTAGCGCTCTTTTGAATTTTCACCTACAACAATACACATTGTTTAATAAAGAATATAACGCATATCATATAATATTTTATTAGGAAAACAACATTTGCAAAACGTTCGAGTCGATATAACTAGGTTAACATACCGTCGAAGATGAGGAAGCCAAGTGGCAGGCCGGCGGCGGCGCCGAGCACGTGCGCGGCCCACGCCACGTGGCTGTAGGTGGCGGCGGTGGCGGGCGTGGGCGGCTCGCGCAGCAGCGCCCAGCTCGCCTCCGACGCGCCCAGCACCAACACGCTCAGCGGTCGGAACCACCACAGCGGCACGTGACCGAATCTGAATAACAATTTTGCTTATTTAAATATCTTCACATCGGACCTTACCTACCAGATTGCCGCGCCTTGTATTCTCCCGAAGGATCAATAGAGTCGTCATGACTGTTATAAATTAAATACTTTAATATAAGGCAAATAAATCAATTTAATGATGATTGCAAGTGACATAATACGAAAAGAAATATCGATATGAAGTTTTGTGATTATACATATTCAAATTAATTGCAAATGTATAAGCAGTGTCTCAGAAAAGCATAGTACCTGAGGCAGACGTTGGGCAGGTGCGCGGTGAGCAGCGCGTACACGGCGGCGGAGGCGCCCACGACGCGCACGTGCGGCTGCAGCGTGCCCGCGCCCAGCGCGCCCGCCACCACCCCGCCCCACCACACGCCCGCCGCGCGCGCCCACCCCTGCTCGCGCTCCAGCCGCCATCCCACCTGCATATATAAAATTAAATATACAAAGTCAGCCCACATACCGTACGATAATCGAGTAAAACCCATTTAAAGAGCCCTATATATTTTTAACCTCAATTTATATTAAAGTACAAAAACTTTATTGATTTAATTTGCTTAAGAATAAAAGTTTGTGAAAGTGAGTATACTGACCGCGAGGGCAACGAGGGCGTTAAGGGCGAGGTGTGCGTTGGTGGCGTGCACGCAGCCGTAAGTGAGCAGCCGCCAGGGCGCTTGTCGCCACGCGTTCGGCGCCCACTCCAGCTGCGCGCGCACCGCCTCCGTGCTCCACACGTGCACGCAGATCTGCAATAACAACACACACTTGTAGAAACACCGTAGAGATGCCAGCATTGCACATGAACTTCATAAGAGTAATGAATATTTCTTGTCGATTAATCATATTATAAATTATGAAAACAGACATGCTAACAGGAGTGATGCAATATAGACAAACGGGAGAGCGAGCATCGCGCACTTACTATGGTAATAATCATGGTGAGTATGAAGTACGGCGGCTTCAGAACTGCGATCAGCTTTTCTTTCCTCTTCTGGAACTTTGTTTTCGTTCTCTTTGTGGCGTTTGCGAGCTGGCATTTTGTCTTTTTTTCTTGCGATTTCTTCTTGCTATCTTTGGATACGGCCCACACACCGAGGGTGAGTCCGGCTTGGAGGCGAGGTTTGGTGGCGAGGGGCGGGGGCGCGGGGCCCAGTAGGCGCCGACTCTCGCCCGGGCTGCAAGTGCGGCTGTCGCTGCCGCGCTCCGTCTCCTGCTCGACCCAGGCGCGCGCGGCCGGCGGGCCCTCGGGCTGGATGCGCCGGCCCTGGTGCACCGGCACCTCCTGAAAGTCTTCTCCATTTAGCCGTTCCACCTGGACATCGGATAGACATAATTAGTGCAAAAGTAAGCTTTCCTCGGTTTTTCGATTTTTTACTAATGTTTAATAGACTTCAATTTCATTATGATTATAACGAGCAGATTAGATAGTACGATTGATTTATCATAATCGCGCATCGATCTGTTTCGACACAAATACTTAGTACCTGCCCATTTATTTATCAACATGATAATCATAGTAATTACAGTGTCTTTCTCGAACGAATATTTGTCAATCGTGAAGTCCTAGCAGAAGATATAATAAATTATAGATGCAATCCTGAATACAGAATAGAGTAGCTCCGAGGTGTTTTGGTGTCTACCTCTTCGCAATCGTGCGCATGCGGCGCCATGGCGAGGTACGGCGGGCGCGGTCATCTCCCGGGGCGGCGGAGAGGACCCGCAGCACGAGGGCTGACCATCACCACCGCATCTGCGGCCGCAATAAGCAAAAACACTCAGATCAAACAATATATAACCAAATTCAGGAGGAAAACTATTTTTAGCACAACGCGGTATTCCCTTACATTGCTTTACCGGGAAATATTTGTATGTCGAGTAATTAATTGTGGTTTAGTTTGATTGTCGGGAAACATACGCAATACAGGATGTTTAAGTTTAATATATTATGAAGTTATACTCATATATCATATCAAGGATTATTACTGGTTATAATAACTCATTCAAAAAGCGTATCCATTGATAAAGAGAAGACTGATTTCCAATCACACTTTGAACATCCCAGTAACGAAAGTTCTGAGCTATAAAACTCACAAATAGAAAAAAAATTCCGGGATTCGTTTTATGCGTCGTATTCGACTGCCACAACATGATTACTGCTCTATGCCTAATTATAATGAAGGTAACGTATATACGTGTACCATTTTAAATAATAATTTAAGAACATGCTGTATAAAGTGTATTTTCATTGTCTATTTTCAAGCAAGGTTATATAAGAAATTTACACATATTTTTTTTAGGAAATGATTTTCATCAATGACAATAATTTGTAAATTTTACTTTTGATTAGTAAATAGAAAATCGGTAAACTGTCTGTGTCAAATGTCGCGATGATTCCACTAAAGCATTCACAAACTAATGTAAAGGTAAATAATTATGTTGTGTAAATAACACATCACAACACAAATGTATGTAATGATGTTGAGACCAGACTGACCTTGTTCTTATTGAAGGGATTATTTAATAATAACAATTATTAAATACTTACATCTTTTCAATTTATATATATATTTATTTTGTTGTTGCTCTGATGTTATACAAGAGATGAACGATCTAAAAATATGTAATATGCATTATATTATTACAGCTATCATTATCGTGAACTTGACAGCTGTCAACGCCCGCTGACAGCTGTCAATGTCTTTTTGCATTAAGATAAGGTGAAGGATGCTAAGATACCTTGAGTATTGGGTCTCATTTATTTTTATAATAATTAAATAAACATTAATCACAATAATAATAATAACCTTCCTTAAAGAGAGATGCAAAGTAAATCTCTGGTATTATTTATTATTCTATTATATATCGTGGTTTGTGCGGGAGTACTTTATTAACATCGCTTCTTATTTTTAGAAGATTTATCATTACATTAGGCAATAAAATTTGTCGTATTTTAATAATGAATGCAAATGAATACAATTCGCAAAACACATGTAAAATTATTTTAAGATAGTTCATGGAAACTCAGTGCAACGCTCGCGTCTGCATCCTAATGCTACAATAATACTTGTTGAGTCACGTCCACTTACCATAACTGTTGTTTTACTCAACGAAGATGAAGGATAATAAAACTATAAATGTTTGCGACACTTCCGGACAGACTTAATGTTCGTATCATTACGCCAAATGTTATGTTAGGTGCAGGCTGATTAGTAGTCTGTGGGCGCGGGGTGCGGGGTGCGGGGTGCAGTCAGGTCGCCAACACCTGATGTTCAGATAAGCGTAAGCTCACATTTGCTACAGGGCCGGTGCACCACCGTGCCGTGCCGCGCCGCGCCGCGCATCCAACTATTATTAATTTGTATGTATGCAGTTAGCTTATTCTATGAATAACGTTCGTAATTATGGCAAACTGTCTGTCGGGAATCTCGCCTTGCATATAAACAAAGTCCGTTCTATTGGACTACCAAATTTTTATATTTTGACATCAAATGCATTCACTCTTAACGCTATTTTAATTAATTTTTAAAAATTTTGAATAGCACAATATGTACATACAAACATTGTTTTTCTATCTACATATGTAATAAAATGTTACCAATTTTAAAAGAGAACTTCGTCCAGCACTAACTGCTGATGCACCCGCTCTCGTGTCAACAGCACATTGTAACTTGACGTCACTGATACAATGGAAACAAGCACTCACACACACACACGCACAAATTACCAAATCACGACCTGCTTGCACTGCACTCTGCACCTGAAGAGCAGCAAATTAGTCTAATTCCTTATTGCGAGTTGCGTTTACCTGCTGCTACGAGTAGCTATAGACATCAGGTAGTCGGCGGGATACTGAGTTTTTAGAATATGATGAATGGCTCTAACCGTTTCCCTGTTGTCTCAAATTATAACAAAGAGATTAAAATTCCAGTCTGTAGGTTAAAAGAATTTAGTTGGAACTATAATAATACACTTATAATATTTTCCTTGTTCGGTAAATCTTTTTATGATTAAATTGTAAAATTTTATTTTTTTGCAAAAAGGCGATGCGATAATTAGGATCGAGTATATGCACATTGACACAAGGAAGAGTTATAACAGTCTTATATTCAATGAATTCTGAAATAAAAGTTGGCGGCATACGTACGTATAGATTAGCAATACTGTCATAGTAAATAAATTATTGAGCACGGCAGTGTTATTGAAGTTTTGTGATTGACTTTGTTACTGTGAATTAACGGGAAATCGGAAATCACTCTGTATTTCCAATAATTATTAATAAATCACATTTAGCCGTGTACGTGATAACTGTATTAAATTAATTAATTGCCCACTATACGTGGTGCGGTTCCGATATTTAGTGTCTAATAAATCCGGGTTTTAATTGCTGTTAAAAATGAAGGTGTGTAGCTAGCTTTAGCGACCTTGCACAACCGCGTCTTACTAAGGTCGATTTCAAAAACTGAATACCAATTTGACTAGTTCTAAAGCTGCGAAATCAATGTTAGAAATTCTTTTAGAACGTGAACAGACAAACAAATATTGCGGATCTTTATTTGGTATATCTGGAGTCGCTGGAGAGTGGGGAGTGTGGGGAGTGTGGTGGGGGGGGGGGGACAGACGAACTGATTATTTATACCGAGTAGCCGACGCGATGACATCGTCGCGTCGGCTACGCTTACACGGATTTTGTTTCATTCCTCATAAATTAGTACTAATAGTTATATTTAAACCATAATTTATCATTCTTAAATGTTGCCACCAGTTTTTCTGTGACATTCCAATGGGTTAAGGAAATAGTTTCGATTTTAAAATATTCAATAAAAATAATCTCGAAACTAATTTGTTTTTGCAACATTATTTTACTGCAAATAATTTAATTCTGTATTATTTTAATAATTGACCTAGATTCAGGGCAGTTCAGGGAATTTCTAATAACAAGGAAAACCAAATGATTGATTCACTGGTACAGATGTATGCTGACGTGGTGTAGGCAAAGGCCTCAGGCATTATTGGCTGTCTTCGGTCATAATGCAGATGACCGTGAATACTTTTAATGTAATATTATATGTTGCAGATGTTGTGTCGAAGGTCGCGGGTACGAGCACTCAATGGTCGAGCTCAGAGCACTTGTATGAGCGAATTCTCTTATTTATGATTTATTGCAGTAGTAAAATATAACTTTCGAGGGCGCGGCGATGGCGCGATGAGGCGATGGCGCGATGAGGCGATGATGCGATGGGCGCCTCTTGTATTTCAATGTCAATGACTAAAATATCGATTCGGCATACACATTTTAAATTCGGTTTCTTACGTAGTCGCCAAAAATGTGCGATTTTATATTTTTCGCTCTAGGTTTGATTAAATAATTTTCTGAAGCCACTGTTATTTGGTACATTGCTTTACACTATTAATTGAGTTGTGTGATAAGTTTCCAGGGTGTTAAATGGTATTTGTATCGCAGCCAAGTAGTGATGTTAATTTTTAATTCAGCTTTCGAAAGTCGCTAAGTGAACCTTGACCCGGCAAGGCCGCGAACTGGCCAAGGCCAGGCGGCGGTTGACGTACATCGATAACTTTTGGTAGGTTCTCGCGCCCTCGCCTCTACCGTGTCGTGCTGAGCTCAAACCAGCCTTAAACCGATAACTATGAAAGTTATCGTAACCTACTGTATCCTGCGTTAACTACTCATACTTTAAAGTTAGTAACGTTTTATGAAGTTAATTAAAGTAAGTTATATTTAACTGATAATCACTGACCGCAACAAGCTAATCATCGACGGCTTGACAACAATATAATGCAAAACTTTTCCATCATAATTACACAGCATTTCTCTTGTCCTCAATCTGTTTCAATTTAAATTAATAATATCCTTCCTCATGTATTTTCACCTTCGAACGCACCTTATTCGCGAAACAAATTTAGTGGCATTAACAATGGGGTGTCAGCCATTTGTCACAATGTCGCGCATGTCCATGTGGCGCGCACCATCAATGGTGTGTGACTTCATTGCAGGGCGGGCCATGTCACTGAACTATTGATTGGTGGCGTGCGCTGGTGGCACGGCGTGGTGACGTAGTGACGTGCCGGCGTAGGGCTCCTGCTCCCACGGGCGCAGCAGCTCGCAGGCCACTTGTATTGTTTAATATATCTATTGCCATCATCCTGTCATGTCGATGTTGCAATACTGCAGTTTGAGAACATAGCAAAGGAAACACCTGATGAAATATACCCATATATCGCAATATTAAAATGAAATAACATAAAATTGTAACAGTGACACAAACTGAGCGTGTGCATGTGCGGGAACCCGACACTGCTCCTGTTGTGTTAACATTACATTTGCTGCAAATAGAGTTCACTTCAATGTCATCAAACTCTGGCGCTCGTACATAACTCGACAATTATAATTGTTTCATTGAATATGTTTAGCAATTAATATGATATGTAATTACAGATATAAACAAACAAACTACTGGTTTATGGAACTTATTGATCCGCGCTATTCTAGGTCTAATTTTCGGTTTCGCGGTTATTCTGTTTGCTAAATGTTTTCCTCTCTGCACACAGTATGTTCAATTATTTCTTAGAATTAATAGAGGGGGAAATTATTGTTAATTAAGTGTAGGCACATGTCCGGGGCACGTGGGGGGGCACGCGTGTTGTCTTGCGGTCGCCTCTGTCTGGCAGACATGCGCCATGCAACATGTAAAGTGACCTACGATTACTTCAAGAACAAAACACCGCAATGTTTACTTAATACCTACTTAATTGCATCAGCTGTCACTAATTAACAACGCACAATCAGTCAATCGAGTTGTCACTTGTCCCTTTTATTGTCTCACGTCTTTGTGAGACGGAGATAATATATGTAGGTAATTAGCAATTGTTATTATGTTGTACATATATTACTAGCTGTCGCCCGCGACTACGTCCGCGCGATATCAAAACAGAATTAACTAGGAGAAAATAAATTTGGCATAGATGAAGTATATAGTCTGAAGATCCATGCTGGAGACACCTTCTAACCAACATTCATCCATCCATCCATCCCTACATCCAAACATTCACATTTATATTTTTAGTGGATGTGTCATCACACATATTACATACTGATAACATGACAACTTTTAACATTAACTAAAATACTTGACACAAGAAAAATAAAGTCAACACCTTATCAGGTCAAAAAAGAAATAAATTATTTGCGTTCTTCGATCATATATTTAGTATTCAAAATATATATATATCTATGTTTATATGACTGTCTGAAAGTGACATTCATCATACTTATTTCTTTAAAAACAAATTATACTACAATTTTTGTAAGAAAACTTTATATGAAATTACTAACACGAGTATAATTTTAATAAGGAAAAAATGAGCAATTAATTATTTTCTAATAAAAACATTTTCCGCAATTAATTAATTGTTATAAGATAATGTGTATGACTCGTGTTTAGACAAATTGTGTGAAATAGTTAAAGATTGACTCAAAACATTGTTGTTATCGATTCGATGTTCACGACACAAGTGTCGACCGATAGTTCAGGTTACAGCGGTATCTGTTTTGTTGCGTCGCAGTTGTAACCACGTTGACATACAACAGGTTTTTAAAGTTTCCGTAACGTATTGCTAAATAAATTTGTTGTCTGCTGTGATATAATACCACGAGCCTCTCCACCAACGTCTATGATTCCGATATGAAATGGAAAAGTGCAGGGAATCAAGTAAGGAGAATAGACAAAAATAAAAATTATTAAATTAATAGGATAAATTAATCAAACGAATACATTCAATAATCGATGTAAAATCAAACTTGTTTTATTATAATATTATTGATTATGACATGAACAAGGTATTTTATTCGTCGGGAACTAACATTTCAAAACTAAGTAGTGTTTACTCTGATTTTTGATTTTAAAGCGAAGATAAAATTGAAGCATCTTGTAAATGTGTTTAAAAAATATATAATTTTTTAAACGTACAAGCGATTTCACCCATTTAGGTAAAAATAAATTAGGGTAAAAGTCTCAAGGCGTCTCCGAGGCGCTGCGCCGTGTGCGGTAAACTGTTTCTGGGGAATCGTAAGTGACCTAATAACGCGACCAATTCTAATTATAAAACGGACACAAGCGCTGAAGCTAAATGCATAAATAAACAAATAACGCTCGTGTATTTAAGCGGATAATCTAGCACTTTATTACCATATAAAAATGTTCCTGATTATGATCTACATACTCGTATTAATGTCGCCAGATCGCGGCTGCAACAACACGCTGCATCTAACCTATAAATATTTTATGACAGTTTTGTAAACAATTTATCTATTTATCGCTTACTAAAATCGAATATTAATATATTTTTTTTTAATAGTTGAATGTTCTGGACTACGTGTTGACGATCTCTACATAGATTATTATGGTTTAAAAAGGTATCTATGCTCACCATACTATATACTTGGGTATTTCTATCCCAATAAATTAATGTACACAGCTGCCGCATGCTTGCCTCTGCTTTATAAATTTAACGATGGCATGAAATTAAATATTTACGCGTAAAGTAGAGTACGTACGTTAAAGTTATCTTGCAATCTTTGTGCTTATCAAAAAGAAACGATTAATAAATACATTTTATCATCTTTGATAAGGATTCCCTTCATTTCATTTACAAATTCATTAACAAAAGAATTAATTAGAAATAAGGTTACGCTTATATTGCGGTTCACGAAGAAATCAATTATTAATTGTTTATCGCACTTAACCTAGATTTAATATGTATTTAGTATATTTGACAAAGAGTAAAGTTGACTCCAGTCGTTAAACACCTACTTAACTATATAAGAAAAAATCGGCGATGTTACTGTAAAAGTATTATAAAAATAATATGAAAAATTCTTACGAATCTAAAAGTAACCTTTCATTTCGTGCTTTTAAATAATAAATATATTAAGCATACAAGAACACGAGGGCAATAAAATTGTTTTGGGTAAAAAATGTTCACTTTTTAATTTCAATAAAAATGTCACTTTTTTACCAATAAAAAATAAGAACTTACGATTGAGTGTAAAATATTTGCACCTTTAGTACTTTGACACGACACAAAACTTTCAAAAATCAAATGTTAATATAAAAGAAATGTAAATGGCGCGAAGTGACCGAAACACTGGCCGGCGATAGCGCGCGCCGCGGCCGAGTGACGGATAGCGCAGCGCGACCGAGGCGCCGCGGTGACAGCCAGCGATGGCGGGAACACCGAACACGCGCATACACAGATTACGAACAGCTGACTGTTGCTGTCTACAGACACCATCGCACACTACGGCTCTACAGTATCCTAGATGCCCCTTGAGTAATGTGCATAAAACCTTTTATACATAACTTTTCTATTAAAAGGTCGAATATGAAAACATTCCGACAAGAAACATATTGGTTTGTTAAAAATGCGTATTATCAAATTTAAGAACCATGATTGAGAATAATGAAAGATTGTTTCGTTTTATTTTTCTGATACAAATCATGAACGCTTGCTTTTAATGCGATAGCTGAAAATAATGTTACGTTTGAGGAGGGAATTAATTGAAGTGCGGCCATCATCGGGGGATGTACTCGTACTTTGGTAAGTGAATGTGCGCGTATTGCAGCAATGATTCCTGTGGGTGTGCGCGTCAGATGGCGGCTTTGTGAACCGAGATGAACGACACCCCCCCGATGTACTCGAGACGGTATAAATAAAACCACCTGCCCTGTCCCTGTCATAATCCTCTTCATATTGCAAGCGACTTTTTCGTATAATTAATGATGACAGTACACAAACGTTGCGTTTAATGTAGATGTAGGAAGGCGGGTTAGCGTCATAACCAAGTAATGCATTGTTTTACTTATTTACATTGTTAAAGTAAATATAATATGTTAAACAACTATTCATACATAAGACTGATTGGTTTTCTTATTTGTAATCACAAGAGATAACGGTTTTCAATAAATACAAGGATGAAGCGTAAGATCATTTAGAGTGTCGAAAGTTTTATAACAAAAATTGTGAGCTTATTTCCGTGTGCGTGTTTCCCCGGCACTGCACATGCAGCGGCGGCAGGTTAACGTGCCCAGATAACCTCTCTCAGATTGCTGATTGCTGAGGTCCGCGCTCACGTCGATAGCGGGGCCGTAGCGCCTCACATACACTATCGTGATTATTGTCACCGCTTATGGAATTACCAGGAGTTTTTTCATAAATCTCACTCCACTTAACGATCAAACTAATCGGTGATTTATAATTAGTGCAACGAAAAATAGTTGTTCATTTTATTTTAACTCTCGCTGTAGTTTTTTAAACCGTAGTTGTTAACAAGTTTACAGTGACATGCATGGTATACTGAACCACACGCAAACTATTTGTGCCAACAATAACACAGCTATCAGTTATCATTATCATTAACGCAGCGATACCGAGCCGAGCACGTGGACAGAGCGCAATGATCCACGCTCGGTGAAGGGCACACAGAAATACACCAACATACACTCTTTGTTTTTAATGCAGCACTGATAGTATGATAAAGTGTTTACTCTCATTATATCTACAAATGTGACGCGAAATCATAAAACTTCTAATATGTTTATGTGCATGCAGTTTCTGCATTCTGCAGATTACATCTAGCATTAGGTCAAGTAAGCATTCTGTTAGTTATGGTGTTTGCTATCTGATCGTAAATTGTATAAATACATTGTAAAGACACATTGTGTAACCAAAGAGAGACGATTTATTTGCATTTATAGTACACATAGTATGAAGAAAACATGCTAATGTTAATTATGTAAAAGTGACTCGAAAAGGAAATATCTATTTTTGCAAAAACAACTTTGTAATACCTTTTTTGTTAAATGTAGACTTTTATATAAAAATACACACGTGTCTCACCGTAAATATTAATATACCTCTACCATATGTTTATAAGTGAATGATATAAACAGAACACATATTAAGCTCCAAATACAACCGCGAACGTGTACCTGATCATTTTGTGGTTGAAATTTGACAAGAACGATGTAGGTTTATAAAACATTTCAAGTTGCGTCTAATGTTACAGAAGCCTTAACTGAAATATGAGACATTTTATTACTTTGTAGAAGAAAGAGGTCAGGGAAAATTCGACGAGATATTTACAAATGATTTATGCATCCAATTAAGAATAACAATTGCTTTATTATCCATGTCCATATAAAATCATTAAAGGTGCATCTGAGCAGCGATCTGACACCGCCTTTTCGGAACAAAGTCACCCGTCACCCGGTCACCCACATACATACATACAAACAGTACTGAGTGACACAGTGAGATAAGATTTGTAATACGCGGTGTACTCTTTAGGGCCGCCACTTGGCATCACTTCATGTTTTCAATATGTTGTATGAAGATATTTTAGACAGATATAAGTCCTTCATTGTTAGTCTTTACCCTGAATATAAAGATGAATTTTTCTTTTATTTTAGCATCTTTAAGGTCGCCCTTGTAATTGATTACAAACAGATGACCTATAAGATTACATACATAATGAAAGTTCCCTCAGAACATAAAATAATCGTCTTTTATCGCATCACTCAGTGTGGGCCTAATATTTGAACGTTTATTTATTCGTTAATTGACGCGGTCGCGGCATCAGCGCAAATATTGTATCTACAGGCAGCCCGAGTGAGTTGATTAATTTACAAAATCAACATAGTTTCAGGGTTGTGTGGACATTGGCGCGCCAGTAATGGTCTACACCAAAAAATGTGTTTTTATTATTTTTTTAAAAGAATGAATGATTACGGAGCCAGCAATAAAGTTTTAAAACAATGCGTCAGGAGCGGTCCTACCTTCCTTCCTGGTCCAGCCTCCGCCTCCGCCTCCGCCTCGTCTATACAAAAGAACTTGGTCGGCTCTCGGCAAGTCAGCAGGCGACACGCCGGCAGACCCGCGCGCTCACTATTGCATGCATTGCAACCGCTAAAGTTCACACACTATTTATAACATTTCTATGTCATACAATTGTTTACAAATAAAAAGGCGCAGGGCGGGCGACGCCGTGCGGGCGGGCGGCGCGAGCGGACGTCGCGCAGAGCGGGCGGCGCGGGACCGACGGGTTCAACGGCCGCCGTCGCCATGGCGACTGCACTGACTGGCTGCGTGCACCAGGAACAGGTGCGGGGCCGGGGATCTGTTACACTTTTAGCTCACTCTCGCTCGGCGCAACGCACCGTGGCTCGGCGCACCTCGGCCTCGGAACACCGACGCCGCGCGGCGTCGTGCCTTTATGATTTTGTGCATGTTCCCAACTCGCCGGCTAGCGTGCCTTTTTAAATGATCGCATACTTAAATGCAAACTAACATTGTTTACAAATTTTGTTGAATTGATTTATTAAGAAGCGATGCGTGTAGAGGTGCATGTAATGAAGAGATATGTATGTATAACAGGTTGCTCTGTTGAATCTTACAAGCCAGGTATTATTTAAAACCAATTTACTAGCAAAAAATAATCCCGACTTATAAATTATTTATTAGTATTGTTTAAATTCAGTTTCACAAAGAAGCTAAAAATAAAAGATATTTAACTCTCCCATGCCGACACCGACAGTCTAGACTTCCTGCCGACGCTCACAGAACTCACAAGAGCAAAAAAATGGTAGTCGCCTAATGAAGTGGCGCATTGGAGCCAGCGAGCTGAAACCTCGAGTCGATTAAATCGAGGCCTACCAATGATCGATTCATTACCACAAATTGGACGCGCGCTTCACCGGTGCGGCAACGCACACCACTTTGCAGAGAAATGCCTTGCTTATAGCGCCTGAGTATTTAAAGGGTTTTATTAAGTACCTACATAATTAAATGCTGCTAGGTGGGGTGTCTGATATATCTCTTAACAACGTGCTATGAAACTAAAATATCAAATATAACATATCAATACAAAATAGGGAATTGAAAAAGATACTTCTACTAAAGATAACTACGACGTGGCCGCAACAAACAAACAAACAATAGGCGCAGAAACAATAACGTATCATCATAACAGACTGAGGGGGCGCGATCGAAGCCCCCACCACCCCGCCCGCCCCCGCTCCCGATGCTGTTTGTAGCCGCAGCTGCAGCAGGAAACTCTCCAAAGCTAAATTGCAGCGCAGCTAAGAGGCCAAAGTTGCATTTTTTTATTCACGAGAAGCTTTACCGTTTCGAGACATCGTGTTATATTTTTTACTTCTTTATTTAATAGTACTACTTTGTAGCTAATTATAATGCAAGTAGTAGTAGATACGAAACATGTCTATAATTTGAAAAATTTTACTATTAACTAAAACATCGTTTTTCCTTTAATTTACCTTGAACTAAATCCATTAGAGCAAACGGTAGCAGTTATTTATGTTGCGCCTCTCCTCGTGCAGTCGACGTCTGCAGGTGCGTATGTTTGTTTGTACAGTTCATCTTATCTGTTACAAGTTTGTCTGCAACTTGCGTTTAATTGAACCCGTGTGTAAAACTTGGTCAAGGCAACTCTACTCGCCAGGAGAGTTTTGATATAAAAAGATGTGTAACACTTTGTGTTTTGTACGTTTGTACATTACTTTACATTACACAATATGTAAGTAATCATAGCATTATAAAATAAAGTGAAGTTGAAGTCGATTAATATTAATTTAAATCGAAATTAATTGTACGTACACTAGTAGGGCGGAGAGCTCGCTGTTCGCACGTCACAGCTTTCATTAGTTAATGGAATTGATTAAGATCATTTAATGGCGCTGGAGGATATACAAATGTTGAATCAAATACCTACATCTTTGCAGCTAAGAGATATTTACTGTAACAATTTTAATTACACTGACGAGGAAACAAAGACTTTGCTTTGTAGATTTAGGATTAGCTATGGATTGTAAACAATCACTTACTACCTATTTTTTTCAATTCGATATTTTGCTTTCAAATAATTCTAGCATAGCAGTAGATATTTTCAAAATGAAACACGAAAAGTATCAAAATCAGAGTACAAGAGAGGCTAATTAAAGTGTGGGAGCGCAGTAAAGTATCATTGTGAGTAATTACATTGCTGAAGTGTGGTGCAGCCGCACTGGACAACCTGCATCTAGTATACCTCTGCTTGTATTATATAATCCGTTATAAATATGCATTATTATTTGTATTTATACTAAGGTAATATTTAAAGCCAAAAGCTATGTTAATATAAAGATACAAATTGCCACTGATTGTGAACATGCGGTCGTTATTAAAATAACTTTGTATAACAACATTGTTTACTTTTAAGTTCATGATCACGGTTCTTTTGTTAAATGTCATAAAATTATGACCCAAGTTAAAAACTAGTTTTCAATTGCTAAAGCAATTAATTAGGTAAGTTATAATTATTTCCAAATAGCAAAAACAGGTTATTGCGAAGTCTTGTGCTGAAGTTGACGGAGTGCGGGTGCGGGTGCGGGTGCGGCGGGGTGGGGGGGTCTGTGATATATTTATAAATGATTTACCACGACAAATACCAGTTAGATATTTTAATCTTATATCGTATAATCGCCTAATATCTATTTATCGCCTTAATATTGTATTTTCTAAATATCAATATATTGATGTTAATAAAACAAACAACTAATAAAACTTAATAGAACTAAAAAGCATAAAGTACCTACACGTAAAATATAAATAACAATATTTATCAACGGACAACTTTTATTAAAGAGTAATTCGTTTAAAAGCAATTGAAAACCGGTGTATGTACACTTGCATGTGGGGATCAAATTAATGAGGTGGTGACAATGTTAGGGCAACCCTTACCACCTCTTCCGCTACGGTAAGCTGTAACGCGTTCACTTTTGCCTCCAATTATTTCGGTATTAGAAAAACAAGTTAATCCAGTAATAAAATGTTCAGCATTATAAGATATCAAATTTAAATAGTTTGATAAATAGGTATAGACGTTTATATACTTAAACAATAGCAAATTATCAGAAATAATTTATTTTTTATTTATTTCGTTGAAATTGTAAAACAAAACACAACAAAATGAGAAGCAATTAATTTTAAATATTAATACAAAACAGTCGACGCATTCAATTGAAACATACTTAAAGCATAAGTACATATTTCAAATAAAAATAATTTAACGGTACACTAGTAGTGCGAGTGCTGCGCTGAGGGTGCAAGCCGCAGCTGTTTACATCGGCTAACAAAACTTGAAACAAATATTTACCAAATCACACTGCGCTTCCAAACAATTAACCACTTATGTGTTTTGTGGTAATGTAATTTCAATAACAACAATAATCCGTTCAAATAACAAGAACCTCTCATTATTAAGATGCTTTAGCAATCTTATTCATTTCAAAACAAGCTATAAGGAGGGTTACATTTTAAACATACTCAAAAATTTATTCTTGCATAACACATAAGTAATTTTAGTTTTTGCTAAACACGCCATCTCTTGTTATTAATGTAAAACTCTAGAAACAATTTGAAAAACGTTTTTAAGCTTTACTCATAAACTACAAGATGGCGTACAATCTAAATTTAACAAATTAAATGTAGCGCCATCTTGCGAGAAAAACGTTAAGATAAAATATTAACGATACCAACTTGTTTTTATTTGACTACAGATGGCGCTTACACAAAGTAAGTATTTAAAATGGGTTCAAAAGTCAGATTCACACAGTCTATGCAGAGTGTTAAACTGGTATTCTTTTTATATAAGGAAGGCTTAATCCCAACGGGCGGATGTCGCAATTCAGAATACAATGTTGTTTAGTTTTTATTTTATCAAATCTGCAGTCGTGCCGGAGGATAGAGCCTATCAAAAGGCGGAATAGGCTTAGATGTTCAAAACATAATGGAAGTTATCATAAAATTTACGACGTAAATACATCGAAGTTTATAGAAATGGTAATGCGAGTTATTTCATCCAACCTTTGTTTTTTTATATTGGTACTGTAAAGTTATAAAACATCGCTCAATCACATGCAGCCATAAAGTTTATAGTCGAGTTGAGGCAGAGAGCGGCGATCGGGGGGCGGGAGCGGGTAGTTTTACGAGCGCCGCGACCGCACACCTTTTTACCGTCAGTGCTACCCTATCACCATGTCTACACACAAAACGCAAAATGTGTCCGTCCAGCAGTCATAATTTGTTTAATTCGGCTGGTGGCAGCTGGCGGCTAATCGTTGCAATAAAAGAAAGCAATCTCTTACAATATCATAATCACACTTGTATTAAACATACAATTGTCTCTGGTTCTTTTTTTATTAAGAATAAGGACTTTTTTTATGTTGTTTTATACAAGTAGAGTATACTAGTCTTAGACTACTCCAAACCTTGGAAACCCTTGTTCAGAACTACAACATGTTCAATAATAAAATAGAGATAAATGAACACTTTCTATGAATATTTCGAATCTAATATTTCCATCAAAGTAGATTATTGAACACTGATTGCTTGATCTATTTCAGCGCACTCTATCGGCCCACTTCACAACTAATGCATTCAGAAAGTTATTTGCCACAGCTGATGGACTCGCCGCACCCGAGGGAGTCGCCTTCATTACTCTACATTATATCTTTTAATTACTTTTGCGATATCACTTGTTTATGTCATTAAAATAATATGAAAAAGAGATTTTTTGTATTAGAGTAAAATACTGTTTTTAATTACATTTTAAGTTGCAAAGTACAATAAAACAGTAGCACTGCTAATGATGATTTTTGATTCGAGGCAAAACAAGCTGGGTGACAATGTGACGTGACATAGTGAAAATTAAAGACAAACATTCATCGATAATTCAACTTGTCATTAAATTATTAAACCTTTTAAATATTGTCATGGCTACTTATTATCAAAACATTATTTATTCCAACCTTGCTTCTGATTCGATGTGACGGTTCCGCCATGCTTTGTGCAGCGCAAAAAAAGTCTTCTAGAATTAATTAAAGCAGAAAACACAAATCTTGTGTTGTCTTTTTAAATTTATAGCAATTCCTAAACAAATGTCACTCATTCTTTTTTGTCGAATCATCCGTTGGCTGTGAATCTTTCAAATGAACTTTGATGACTTTGGCGACCTTCGACAAGAACCAGCCAATGGTGGCGAACACGAGAAGGATGTCGAGGTGCAGCCAAACGAAAGTGGACATGTGGCGCGCAGGCGGCTGCAGATGCGGAGCGCCGCGTGTGCGCGTCACTAGCCGGACCCAATGCGACAGCGCCTGGTGCGGTCCCGCCAGCCGCTCGCGGAACACTTGCGACGCCTGCTTAGCGTTCTCTCGGTAACTGAAAGTTACCCAAATGTAGAAGCTAAAATCTCCTCCGTCCTTTCATTATCATCCAACTGATGGTGACACTGAAAGGTATTGTCAATAGGTTCGTGAATTTTGTTTACCTAGGGTTATTGAGTATTTCACGCAGCGCTTCCTGCAGTCTCGCCGGTAGGTTGTCGGAGAAGTCGACCCTGAGTCCGTAACCGCGCTGTACGACCAGGTCAATGTTGACGAACTGGTCGCCGAAGATGGGCAGACCGAGCAACGGCACGCCGTGCTGCGTCGCCTCCATCACTGATAGCAACCCCGCGTGCGAGATGAACACCAACATGTTTGGGTGCGCTGTCGATGTCCAACAAATGTTCATATCACAACAACTTGAACCTTATCGCATTTATAAAGTCTACCAGTCCTCGAACCTAAGATGGCCTCCTGCGGTGCCCAGTCCAACAGGTGCACGTTACCGGGCACATTCTCCAGCCGCTCCTCAAACTTCCACAGCACCGTCTGCCGCAGCCGGCTAAGCACCGCCAACAGATCGCGAGTCATCGCTGCCGGCAAGTCCCTGCTCCTCACATTAGACCCCAAGTTAAAATATATCACCCCATGCGTAGACTCGTCTAGTAGACGTTGCAAGTCCTGGAAAGTTTTTTATAATTTGTCTAAATTTTCTTGTCATTCATTATTTGAAATTCTTATAGTTTACTGGATTTTATAATAGCACAATCACAATGAAATTGTTGAAAATTTTATGAAAGTTTCTTATTATTCTAAGTTTGGTTACAATTGGCAAGGCTTTCGGCGCAGTGCTGAGGTGGTGTCCGCCGACGTACTGCACGTTCCCGGGCAGCGGCAGGTTGTGTCCGACCGGGGGATGGCAGTTGACTAGCAGCAGCGAGCCATTATAGACTAGAGACTCATACGGCGGCGGGCGGCGGCCGCGAAGCAGCAGTGGCGCGCTGTAAACCTCGCGGTACACCACCGCGTCTACGTGACTCGTGTAGTAGCTGGGGAACACGCATATGTATATCGTCGAAGTCTTAACACGCATAAGAACAGAGAATCATAAAATAATCCAGTTAGGCACACCGCGGTCCACCCAACACCCGGCGGGGACAACAACCCAGCGATGACGTGAAATAAAGTCGAAGATGTATGTCTACGAGAAAAAAGTTTAAGAATCCCCGATTTTAAGTAAGAAATGTGAACTGACTGCGTCCACCCGGTGAGGTAGAGTTGCAGGAGCATCTGGCGCAGCTTATCCCCGGTGTTCAGTGGTGCGACGGGCGCGTGCCGGGCCTGCGGGTCAACAGCCAACGCTGGACTGCTGGTCTCGTGTACGTAACGTAGCGACTGCCAAGACACGTCCCCGCTCGAGTACCACACCAAGGGGCAGTCGAACACCGCCGCTAGCCTGCACACGCCACAAGCTAAGTGCTACAAGACGGCCGAATGCATACGAACAGTTATATTCCTGTAAATAATACTAACGGTGCGAGAAGTCCCGAGTAGAACCAGTCGGCGATGACCAGGTCAAAGGTGACTTTATCGTCGTTGAGCAGCTCCTGCAGCGCAGCGTGGTGGAGAGCCTGCTTTGCAAATATGTGCCCCACTGTCAGCACCCAATGACTAGGTTTTGGATTTTCGATCAGACTTGCAATGTCCAAATGGTTGGAATCTATAAAACATACTCCAATATTGCGTAAAAAAGATTTTAAGGAAATAAACAATTAATATATTGAAAATGTGTACAAATACAAAGGTCACTGACCCCGGTCGTCTACCAGTATGGAGCTGATGTCGGCCACGGTGAGGCCGGTGCGGTTGGACTGCGCGGGGAACGGAGTCACGTATGTCACCTGAAATATAAACACAAGTGACTTCACTTGTTTTACTCTTCTTACAAATATACCTATTGATTGAGTGAGTGAATGTTAGACTTCTCTATTTACATACCTCATAGCCATCATCAATCAAGATGTCGGCAATTGAATTTCCCAGTATACTATGACTCTTGCCGGGTACGGGGAACACGAGCAGCACGCGGCCGCGGCTCTGCGCGCCGGGCATGTGCCCCTGCTCAGCCGCCGCCACCGCTGCTGCTGTCGCGCTCAGCGACACCAGAGACACCAGAAACACCAGCAATTTCATGGTGCACAGAACGTTCAATGACAGTGTATCGTGTAATATCTTGTCTTGTCATGTATTGATATGAGAAGCCCGAGATACGTAATGTATAGTAAAAAAAATGTTTGTTTTTGCTATCACAAGATCTGGTTCGATAAAGACGACACTGATAACACGCCATATCTCAGAGAGACCTTCGTCTGATCGCGCTTTATACAGATGATACAATGAATAAGCAACTGAACAAAATATTTGTTTGTTATCGGTTTTATGATTAGTACGAACTATTGTCAGTTTTAACACGACATCTACGAAGTAAATATTAATCATTTAGTAATTATATTATTTCTTGTACTGTATTGTACGTGAACACATCTTCACATTTTTTAGTTTTTTTAACATATGTCATGTAACTTCATATTAATAACAAATGATTGTAATGTATTGTAAATAAGACTGTAGTCGACGATTGACGACGCGACGGCGAGCGGCGGCAGATGGCAGCACCGCCCTACTTGTCTGCAGTTTGACCCAAATCAGAATTTTTGTATTAACTTCAGTTTGACCTTATAAAGGTTGTCTCATAACATCTCTTTTAGTTGATTATATCGGTTCATATTGCTGCGATGACTTCGATATTTAACAAAAGTTGTAGAGCAAAAGATATGCAAAAACAGCTTTGAGCCGCGTAACCGGTTTTCCAGCATTGAGCACGTTGTTGCCACCACAACGTCGCAGACATATCAGAGAATCATCCTTTGGAAAATTGGAATCCTTTGAAATGAGATAGACATGTATAGCAGTCTGACTGCAGCCCCAACCTTCAACCAATCTATAATCTGTCAAATGTTAAGCTTTTTAATGTTTGAAATTTAAGAGAACAAGCTATATATTATTTTAGACTAGACATAATTATATTGTTAAAGCGAAAGTCTCGTTCTGCAATAACCAACAACATAGCGATGCATAAAAGTGAACAGTTTTTATTATCGTAATAAAATGAAGTAACATGAGCGCGCAAAAGGTTGCACGCAGAGACTGGCAGTGGCGATCAAACTTATTGTACCTTTTAGGTCGCGCTCAGCCATTCTCAAAGACGTACAGACACGACAATGGTGTTAATTATATTATAAAAAGTCTAATATAATATTAATTGACAAAGTAAGAGGTGTCTGGAACTGGCCTCAATTTTAGGAGTGGGTCGTTGTCACGTTACTTTTTAATGTACACACGTAAAGTTAAATGGAGTAGTTAAGTAGCACATTAGTCGACATCACGTAGTAAGAAGCGAGATGGCCCAGAGATGTCGACAGAGTAAGCGGCCGAGAGACAGTCGCTCGGCTCATAAGGCAGCCCGCGTCACCCCGCCCCCCACTCGCATGGATGAACCGGAGTAACATCACTGCATGGTCCAAATTACATAGAAAGCTAATACTTTACAAAAGGTTTCTTAATATGTTCTGCGCTAATATAAGTCCGGTAGATCTCAATCGTTGTTCTGTTCACTGAGATGACATCCAGCCTCCATTAAATGAAGAGGCACTTTAAGAGAGACAGAGAGAAATATCTTAATTTATTAATATATAAATATTATAAAACAATGTCGATTTTCTTGACCTCTGTGTGGCTTAAATGTTCTGTTAAGGCACTTAACATTAAAATAGGGTTTTCACCATCTTGTAGGTTTAAATGCCTCCTACAGTTTTTGATTCTGATAAATATTTTAGAAGTAAAAGATATCACTAACACAAGCAAAAGGCTTAATGGAATAATACTGGTATGACAAAAAAGAAATCACAGCCTTTGCCACCCGGTCGAAGCCGGGGAGAGTCGCTAGATAAGCTGGTTCGCCATCCAGACATACCTACATTTGCAATGGTTTGTATGTACTTCAATAGAGCTGTGGTTGACACATAAATATGTCACTCGTGACAAGCTGTTTTACTAAAAATTTCGCTGTGTATCAGCTTTGGCTGAGGTATTTGCAAAGCAATATCTTTCTCTAGCCCGCCTCGTCTCGTGGCTGCACTTTTGCGTCGCTCTTACGTCCTTCTAACTCGGATTCTGATAATTTCAAAGTTCGCAGTTAAAATACTCATTAAACGCAATAAAAGTTCTATATACGATGTTTAAATTAATCGTAAACTCGCTACAAACGCTTTGCTAAACAGAAGGTTGATGTTTTTATGATGTCGTTTCTGTGAATTATTATCTCTTTTTAAAGATGTGCGAAAAAACTAAGTCATAAAAATAAATTTACTTGCTTTGATAATAAATACTTGAGGAACAATATCATCACATCACACTCGCACACTTTTATTTATAATAACATTGCTCTGACTCTATTTTGAAAAACTTGTTTGTTTTATTAATTTCTACAAATTAGTTATTTGTTAACATCCTTTCTTCAGTAAATTATTATTATCGTGATTGTAGAAAACAAAACAATACAATAGAATAACAAACAAAAGCAAGCAGCTTATATCTGCTGCATTATATTTATTACAAAGCTTTGTTTTACCTCACAAATATAACTTAATAATAACATTCTCATTATGAAGTACACCTTTTGAAGACTAGTATCGTTTTATTTATTAATTTATGTACAGCTTCGTTGTTGTCTATAAAAATTTCCGATCTCTTAGAAAAACTTACCTGCGATTATATAACGAATTAACAAACTCTTTTTATAATTTTCGACTTCGCTGCTGACTTCCTCTTCAAACTAAAATTAAATGCAAAAATTGATCAAAAAAATATTACAAACTCCGTATACGGCGATATGTAATAGGTAGAAATTGATTTTAGTTAATAGGCTTTTAGAGTCCTGGAAGATCAATTAGAGGTCCCGAAAGGCATGACCAGTGGCCGTGTAATGCGTAATCGCCGCCGCCGCCAGCCATCTCGTTCGCGATGTCAGCTCTTCACATCGTTAAATCTATATTCTGCAATAACATAAACTATTTCAATTAAACATTTGCTGCAATTTACTTAAATGATGTTTAAAACAATGTTAAGTTCTACTCGTGGTGTTGTTTTAGCATACAATACAATAACTATTTAATAAATCTATGGTCTGAAAGTGTTAAAACAAGTTTAAGTCAGCTAGAAATTTGATAAAAAAAAAATTGATCTCTTAATATTATGTAGAAACATATTATAATAAAACGGCTGTAAGCTGTGATACAGGACGTGTGTCGTATTAAGAGGTGTTGTAAAGTGAGAGCGCGTCCCGGGGCTAGGGGTGCGGAGGGTGCGGGGGAGGTGAGGTGTGGGGGGTGGCGCCCTCTGGCGGCTACTGCCGTCGTTACTGTTTTATGCAGCACTAGGTGAAGGTGCGAGATGTGTGCTTGACATATCATTTACGACTCCAGTTTACGAGTCGTGTAGGTTGCTGCGTATTAAATCATTTTCTATTTTAATTTTTAAACAGTAATATAAATTACATAATACATACAGTGGTATAATTGATGTCGGCATACAGAATCTCGATCGAGAGATATATTTTCTAATTTATTAAGAAATCTTATACGTTTAATTTTAAATGAACATTAGGCAGTTGGTTTAAAATCGGGAATATTAAACTTGACCCCTTTTATGAATTCAAAGTTCTCTCTCCCGTGCTTGCGCGTGGGTGTGCGTGCGGGGGCAGAGATTAGGGCTCAGCGGCGCGCGGCGGCGGCCGGCCCTGCATGACGCAAACACCTCGCGTGTCCCTCGCCCATTCATCAACACACACCAGCGCGATTGTTTCTTGATCTCTCAAGGATTATGTAACTTGAGGCGACTATTTAAAACCACAATTTTTTTTAACCAAAACCGGGGTTAGACTGAAGTTATTGTATTTTATTCACGTATTTCTATTTATAACTCATTAAACTTACTTCACTTTTGATATAAAATCCAAAAATTATTTATTTTCTTCTAAAGTAACATGAAAATAGAGTAATGTTCATATTGGTGAATTATACTTTTATTATATTTTGATATAAATTATACTTTTGGAAAGGAAATTTGCCGAAATAGTATGTAAGCGAGACGAAGCGATTCCCGAGAGATAGCAACATTGCAGCCTGCCCTCGACCCTCCTCTCTACGCCCTCAACTTATACTAATACCTCAACAGCGATTGCTTACGATCGCTTAATTCGAATAATTTCAAATATAAATTTCATTTTAAGGTTTGATATTTCTTTTAACTATACAGTGTTCATAAAATATATAATTTTTTAATTGAGATTATAATAGACAAAAGTAAAACTGATGAAACTTTGCAGCGAGCAACAACAATTTTTTGTTTTTAAAAAGCACGTATTTATTTTTGTATCATTTTGTTTGCGTCAATATGATCGCCGTCAGGTTATTGAGAACTTTTCTATGTTGTTGTTTATGTTATTATTACTTTATCATGTAAATTGTGCATTCAAGTAAAAAAAGGCGACGACACAAAAAATACCCGAGAAATATCTCAAAGGTAAAATGAAAGATAAATACATAAGTCACGAGCTCATTTTATCTTTTTGCTTTTTTTTGTTGTTTATCTTTTTAAAGATAAATATGTAGGTACCTTACTAAATTTTCTTTTTTAATAAAAGCAAAAGTAGTACACTTACTTTCATGTCTATAAAATAACATGGTTTATAAAATAACTCAAGCAAGTATGGAACCTATTATAGAGTCTTTTAATGTTGATTTACTTTATAAGAAATAAGATTTTACCTGCGACTCTATCTAGAAAAAAGGAAACCAAATACATCGAAATGAAAAGTAAAAGTTAACTTGTTTATGTTACAAATAAAGTTTAATGAGTTTCTCAAGTTTCACATGTCCAAGAAATATGATGATATAAAAATAAGACCCGGCGTACACGAGACAACATTCAATCTTAATGTGTGAGTTATCTATTCGGTGATCTGTACAGGCGTAGTAGTACAACAATAATTGTTCAATAATTGTTCAAACATCTTGAGAATCGCGGCGTAGTTTGTAGTGACGATCTTGACAGACTAGTAGCGAGGGACAGTTGAAGATGATGTCACTATTTTTATCACTTTCAACAGTATTGACAGGGCTCACATGTTGTAGACTAGATATTTATAAATTTCTTCTCTTAGATTAGCAATCCTAAAATAAAAGCTAGCTACGTTTTTTCTTCAAATTATTAAACATTTTTACATGAACTTTGACATTTGTAGGACTTTGACAGTTATTTCAAATTAAAGTTAATTTGAATCGACGGAAAGTCCCTTAAAATATTATGGAAGCCGACCTTAAGAAAATTGGAATGTAATAATTGATAGAATTTGTTTGAGCAGCTTCATTTTAACAAGTTGTCAAGTGGTGACGATTTTTAGCAAATTTAATGTTTCATTGACCCCGTCCCCCGGGCGTGTTGGCGGCGCGACGCATTCCCTGGGGCGAGGGCGGTGGTTCATATTAATTGATTTTTTTGTTGTAATACATTTTCTTTTAAAACTATGTAAATTTAATAAATAAAAGTAACGAAGCAATTTCAAAATGAAATGTTTCCCTAACTACTATATGTGAGAGCACTCTAACTTAACTGGATAGAACACGACATTCCACTTGAGTCATTAGCAAACTGACTGACGAGCTGTTGTTTATACTTAGTTTATAGCGAAGTTTCGTTTGTGAATGTGTTTATTGTATAAAGGTTATTGCACCTGATATATTATCCACCACCAAGAGAATAGAAAAAATCTAAACTAGATGTATAAAATACTTCCAAATACTAATTTTTCTACAAGCCCTACAACAGATCCACATAGGTAATTCAAAAAGTACTCGTCAGTCTTTTGTTGATAAGCGTTTCCTTTGAAATAAAAAAAAATATTAAACTTTTTCCCTATTTCGAATGATTTTGATAGTTATATGTGAGTTACATAATAATTCGTTCATTAGAAATACATAGATTTATAATTATAAACAGTTGACACAATAAGTACAAGCTGTTCAGTTATTATATCGCAGCTTTTCATTTCGTATTCGAGTACTTATACATTTGAATTAGTCCAATTAATTAGCGACAGAAGAGGGCGGCGCGGGGCGGCGCGGGGGTGAGCGGGCGGAGAGCTGTACTCGTACATTTTCATTAGCGCGGCTGCGGCTGGCTGCGGACATACAGATAGATCAGCCGCGAAGCGCCTCTACCTCTCGCCCACTTAGAGCTACCTACTCTAAATACTAAACAAAGCTTTACTGTACGCCATTTTGTTTCTAAAGACAGAACAGACAGGACATTTTAATAACGTCAACAATCCTTTCAATAAACATTGAGTACAAGATTGCAAATTCAGATTGTGCTCATCAAATTATTAAACGTTTAAATCTGCGTCACATAACTCAGCAAAGCACATTGCGGTTATTTATTATTCTCCCGTGTATGAGGGAACGTTTGCAGGAGAAGGCTCCGACGAGAGATACTGATGGAGTAATATCTGGTGCCAGCATGAAACGTCTCACTGTGTTATACTATCAATTTTCTATCATTTGTAATAATACTTGATAACCAAGAGACAAGAGACATGAGACAAGAAACAGGAGACTGGAGAAACAAAGTGATGAGGTAAAATATGTGTGATGTGTAATTGATACATGTTTGATATTAACACGAGACAGTACGCAGCTATTTACATATATGCTGTATGGCAGCAAGCAGGCAGACAGACAGACAGACATACTGCATATATGTAGTGTATAGACATTGTTTTACACAATTGATGTAGCAATGCAATAGGGGCCAGTGTTTGCTGACCCGTGCCATGTGCGCGACGCTGAGGGTGGGGAGGGCTCTCATCCAATGGTCAGGTTGAGCACCGCAGCTGGCATACCTGACGACTGAGCAATCTATAAGATATTCACACAATTATCTCACCAATTAGCTTCATCTGATAACGCGACCACAAATCAAGTGACAATAATGCGATGTCATTACTATTCCATGTTGAGAATTAACTGTAAAGAAACTCGAAGCAAACAAACTCCTCCATCTAATGCGCATCGAAAGAGGACAATGTGTACGTACTTTTTTTATAATAACGAGCAATGTAACTAATCCTTTTTGAGTGAATATTTTCCTTTAAGCTTGTTCGTCCCTTTTTACAGGGCTCGAAGGAGTTTCGGCTCAAACTCACTCAGACTTTCATCTGATGCGATAAGTTTCAAACAAAAGTTGTTCCAAATATTTATCCTTCGCTTTGATTGTATATGTTCGTAGATATAATGTTTATAAATAAATACAATAAAATTGCAGTGTAAATATAACATATACCTACTCAATAGTTTATATAGACCGGAACTGAAACAGAGAACTTCTGTATTCATGTGCTGACTCCAGATACATACATTTAACTCAATTACAAACTGTATCATGGCACTTTACAAAGAAACAGGATATCAACAAACTTTTGTAACTAAATTAAAAACAACGCCTCATCACCATCCCGCCCCCGCCACCCGCCACCGC
>NW_013529869.1:5441309-5495252 GCF_000836235.2 Papilio xuthus
GTTAGTCGCGACCCAAAACTACCTTTTTAATAGAGTCACACGTTTTAATGGACTCTAAAAGGCCCGATGTAGTTTGGAGGATCTATTTAAAAGTTTGATGTCCACCAAATAATATTTTCAGTCCATACCACAAATCTACTTTTTATTTAGTGCACGCACGTAAACGAATTCGCCAACAGTTTGGATATCTAAGAAACAAAGATTTACTAGAGAAAGTAAAATTGAAAAAATCATTCATCTCAAACAAGAGTAAACGTATCACATTCATCTACTTGTTAAATTAAATCCTAGACAACAAATTGCTGGGAGATTTTTTTTTATTTCAAGTAGAAAATAATAAAGTATTTCAACGTCCAATACAATCTAGCGCCGTCAATCTCAGCGGGTACTTTGTCAGCGCCGGAGTACGGACAGACAGCTGGCCGCCGCCACCGCCGCCACCGCCGCCACCGCCGACAGCTCCTCTCCTCTACTGTACCACGATAAATAACTCGAAAAGAGCGCAAGCTGAGGCAAGGTTTGGGGGGAGGATGGAGGATGGAGGAGGGGGGGGCGGAGGGAGGGGAAGAAACGTAGCAATAAATTATTTTCTTATAAGTAAGTATTTGCTGCATACTTCATCGCAGACATGTTTGTGAGTTTTATTAAACTTTATACAAAATGAAAAGCCACATGTTTGCCTTTTACTTATTTATGTTCCAATATCCGAGGTGTGGATAACAATATGGCGGTGCGTTCATTGAGACATTGTTATGACATACAATTAACTTCTTGTTAACATGTATGTACACACATTGATGCACCGAGATTATTACATTCTTAATTCGAAAAACTACCTTCTAAAATATAAAAGTAAGTTAAGAAATTTTATCAAATGCACTAACATTGCTCCATGCATATCGATATAATCGTTATTGGAGGTCGCGGGGAGCGGGGCGGGCGCGGGGGCGACAAGGCCCTCAGGCGTCCGGCTCGCCCGACCCCAGGGCTTTGCTTGTTTCTGTTGCTTCACCTCATCCTTCAATACGTATATAATTAATTTTCAATAGCTGCATATTACGGTGTTTTAAGTAACATTTATTTTGTATATATCACAATCTCGTTAGTGATAATTTGTTGGTACAAAGTTAATAAGAAGCATAATTACATATAAAGAACTATTTTAAAGTAGAAGCGCTGAAGGAAAGGCAAGTAATCCATGTTCTTGCATAAAGCAATATTTATTGCATTTAGTTAACTGCATTGTGCTGAGCTGCGTGCATTGAAAAGTTAATGCAGATGTTGCGCAGACGAGACTTGCATCCCAATGAGGGGCTTACGTCGCCTCGACCTCGGCTCACGGCGCCGCGCCGGCAACGACACGGAGCGACGATTCACATACCAAATGTTAACGGAGAAAGCGACTCGCTCGCTCCCAGCAATCACATTCGCAATCCTATTAAGTAAAGTATATTCATCTTGAATTTCTTTTCGAGCTTCAGACACGTACGTAGGTATACATACATCCACATACTATATTATATTATATATAAAATGACTAATGTAATAGTGGCGTGGCAGTTCTTTCATGATATTATACATATTTTAAACATATTCGAAAAATAAATGGAATAACTCTTTCCTTTTTTCTATTTAGTCGAAAATCGTAAAAAGTTGTAAAAGCTATGTAGTCACAATTAATGTACGAGCACCTCACATGTTAAAAGGCAACAACCGCTTGTAGTCTTTTTGTATAGCTGTCGCGTGTCGCTACTCGATACCCTGTTATTAGACTCATGCCGCAAGGACAGAGATTTCAGCAATCAATCCAGCTTCGCAGCTCGGCAGCTGGGCAGTTGCATAGGACAGGCAGCACCCCGCGCCGCGGTCCCGGGACACGGGGCGACGACCTCATTGTCGGTTAGCGTCATTACTTGCACTGATTTGTATATCTGTGTACAGTACGGCCTTGTTAAGTTGTTTACTAATAAACTCATATGTTTAGCAGTCAGACAGTGAATCAAACATAAGTAGATTTTATATGTACTAAAGAATATATCGCAAAAAGGAGATTAATAATATTTAGTATAATACAATTTCTAGTGCACTGATGTATAATGAATGTATAATAATTTTTCATTACTAAACATTCATTAGTATCAATTAGCTAATTAATTAGTTATTATGTTAATAAGCACAAATAAGTTGGACACTTTGGAAGTAAAATGCTGCTGTTCTCGGAATGTAACCTAATAAAGGATTCCATTTGTTCAAAGAGAAATTGGCTTATAAAAGGAATTTTATATTAGTGCAATGAACAAAGTGAAAGTGTTGCGAAAGGTCGCCGTAAGTCGATGCAGAGGCGGGCGTGTCTGTCGCCAGCGGACGACTGCGAGCTCTAATGCACTCCGGCTCCGGAACTCAGTTAGTGCAGGAGCGGAGCAAACGGCCGCGTCAACTTTAGCACCTCTTTCCGCTTTCAACTTTAATGGCGAGGAAGAAGCTATCGCTAAATGTATTTGAGTTCTTTCATTGCTTGGTGTGCTTTTTATTTTATAGATTTTTAACATTTGAAAAACCGAATGACAACTTTATCATAAATAAAAGGTAGATTCCGAAACATTTATTGTGTTTCAGGTTCATTTGCTGTCGGTAGCTTAACATTAAGTACATGTTTAATCGCATGTAAGCGATAAAATAAGTTTCCCTTTATTATACTACTTTACTAATGTATGTCAGCTGATGTCTAGCGAGGTACGCAGAGTGGCAACTTCTCTAAGAGCAGCGTATTCACAAGACGGCAAGCGCACTCAACAAGTTTACACATTTAGTGTTTGCAGACGCACATCCACCCAGCGTAACCGCATCGACATCGTCTAGACATATCTGCTCTCTGCTGTTTCACAAGGGCCGGTAAGTACCATGTCAAGTGTCACGTGTTAGCTGCACGCAATACAACACTTCACTCAGCACACGAACCATTAAACACTTCAATATAGAACAATCTGTCGTCGACTACATTCTTTTCTTATTTTTGTATCGAAATCCACCGTCCCGGCTAAAGAGCTACAATACCTTAGTATAAAGACGAGTATAAACTTACACCGTTCGTACAATGCGCCTACGTAGAGTTTTGTATATTTATTAATCAGTTCCCAATCGCCGAGGAAACGGCTCACACCACGACGTCGCTGTCGTCCGCTCACTGACTCGCAAACGATATGTAGACGGTTTGACGAATTGGTAGCAGTTCATATTAGTTCCGATAATTTTAATTTAATAACGTATCGTCTTTCTTCGAAATTATTGTATCTACTCAAAGTCTATTAAAAGAAGATATGATATGTAGCAGCGTTTTAATTGCATGCAATAAACGCAATGTTAATTATGTTACTCGCCGGCGCCGCCGCCGCGACCTGCTCTACCAACTGGCAGCGTAGTTAACTTGGAGGTATTTAATACACGTAGTTGATAATACGCTGACAACGAACGAAAGATAACTTAGACCAAGTTTTATATAATATAAAGTTTACTGAGAATTTCAATTATCCGTGCGCAGGGCTGAGGTAATTGCTGAAGACCCGCGCCCCTCCCTACACCTTGACACAACAACAACAACAACAAACACGCTATTATATTATCTTGACTTTATTTAAAATTACAAACTATTTGTTGAGATAATATTTGAGTATGGTTGACACATACAACTTTTTTTGCTTTAAATATATAGCTGTACTGCATAAGTTGTTGGTTTTCGTTTATCTGTAAATGTAATAGAATTTAATCCTTAATTTAGTGGTTTAGATGAAGATAAATTTTAAATAAAGCTTGTGTTTAACTTAGGAAACACGACAACTATACTAGCCCTCTGTTAAATAAAAACGAACAACAAGTTCTAAACTTGCTGGCTTGTGTGCACGTTTTGTAATCTTCTGAGTCAGTATGCTGGCTCTTAAGCAAACTGCTAGAATTTATTTATTTATTAGTAGAACGGCACAAGGGCAGCTGTTTGCCTCATCCGTTTCTCTATAGTCCGTTGTTGTAGTGATCTACATCAGCCAGTGTCCGTCGTCTGATTTACTTAATAACTTGAGTAACGACTTCGCTAACAACTTTCTTCGTTAAACGCTTACATTAATTATCTAGCTTCGTGATTACCTTTTGACAACTTTACGACTTTGCTTCGTTTATATCGATAACTGGCATTTAACGTTTAATCGCATTTCAACTTCGTAATTTTCTTACAAATAGACGTCTATAGAACGCTACAGAACAACGCTAATTGAAGCAACTATAAACAATTCAATCTCTGTAGCAAATTAATTATAAATAGATCTGACACATCAAACGGCAAATCAAGGGTCTTTTGTCCGACAGCAGACAGCAGGTAATGTATGATTGTTATTCATGGTTTTGTATAAAAATATTGTATATATATACATATGCCTGGCTATTCCATTGTGACCTCCCGCAATTTGTAAGATTCTATAAAAAGATTATTAATGTTGTCTGAGAATCGATCTGAAGACGGGTATTCGAATCACTCGAACCACTGCTCTGTGGCGATTCTCCCTAAATAGATGCATTTAACTTAATTATTATGTGAACATACATAAACAAGGCGTCGAAGAGCAAATGGCCGTCCTAATGGCCTGTTAATGATAGATATAGCGTGGCGCCGAATCGCTGCCGGAGTCGTTCACTCACTGCCACAGTGAAGTCATTCACTCACTCAGCTGATGTATTACCGGCTGCTTGATGCCACGTTGACTGTTACGGCAAATTTTAATAAAACTAAAGATGTTCCTTCGCAAACGTATGTATAAAGCGGGCAGAAGAAATGAAGCACATCGTTTAAATACGACTCAGTCTTGTCAAACTATCGTAAATTAATTTAAGTACTTTATGAGAATTCAATGTTTGAAGATAATTTTATTTTTTGTAGTTATAATAGGATGTAACAATGTCAGTCACTTGTTCGGTAGGCGGTTACGGAACCAACATACATAGCTACATAGTGCAAGGCAACAGTGTGGAGAAGAGTGATGGACCTAAACAAACACCAGGTTCGATTACAACATGATCCCAGGTTTGTCTTAAGCCAAGCAATTATAACACTCCGCCGCATCTATTTATCTTTCACCCAACTCTGCCCCACCCCCTTTCCCTTCCCCTACCTCCCGCCACCTCCCGTTACCCTTAGGTTACTACTCAAAATTATCTCTCTCTTGACTTTTTTTATCAAAAAGAATAACAAATTGACCACGCAAAAGTTTTAAGTTAATTTACGTCCTGTAAATTAAATTAAAATATGATCTGCGACTTTGTATTTTTTTTTGTAATTTGTACGAGAAACAACATTTGAACAAAAGATTGAAACTAATGAGGCGGTATTATTTTTATATTGTTCTTTTTTGCTTTTCTTTCAGTGAGAACAGTGAGGGCTGTAAGTCACGTATTATAATAAACTAGCTTTCCCCCGCGACCCCGTCCGCGAGGAATTAAAAGCAATATAGCTTATGCGTTCTTCCATACTATGATCTCGTTACCGTTCCAGAGTTACCTTCAAACAAATGTCCATCCATCCATGCATCCATTCATCTATACATTCGCATTGGTAATATTAGTTGGAAGTAAGATAATTGACACTTTCTATGATGAAATAAACCATGGACACTTGTCATTTCTTCTTTGTTATCCACAAAGTTGCAATATAATATAACTAGTAACTCTTTTCTAAGCATCACATTGTCTCTTCAATATTGCTGCGCACGAAACTTCAATAATATATTACCCTGTTGTGTTATTCAGACAAACATAAAATATATTCCGACAATACAAGAAACGAAACAATTGTCCATCAATTTATCTCGAGTGGCGGCGGCGCTAAACTGTTCCCTTACGAAGGACATTCCTGGCACTAGGAATGGCCCCCGAGACATCGGGGTCTAACTTACAAAGGGCACGATATCAAATAGATTGAGGAACCCTCGTAAATTGAGTGTTTTGTGTTATTTATAGAATTTACTTTGATATTGATGTCAATGCGTCACGCGGAGGACCGTATCAATGTGAATATCTCTCACATCAAAGTAGTAAAATAATGTTTGGAATTTTATATATTACATACATTTGTATGTAACAAGCGCTTCGTGATGTACGGTCGCGGCAAAATGAAAAGGTGAGATGAAGGGCTTTTATCCGCTCTAACAATGTCATTGGAATTTTATTCAAATCATTTGTCGTTACTTTATCACATCCGGTTAAGTGTCACTATAACAGAGCTGCGCTAAGCTCTTCATTTGCTTCTGAACCTAATTATTACAAGATATCGCTTATATAACTTACTTGTGTAATTCTAAGAGTTAGGTGAGAGGTGAGAGGTGAGAGGTGATGTACAAACTATGACTGTTCAAAATGATTAATTATTGAAGAGGAATAAAGCCGGTTCCTCGGGGAATGGCCCCTCGTCATTAGGACGGGATCAATTCTTTCTAATTTCATTGCTGACGAAAATACAATTTGACTTACAAATGCGAAGAAAAATGAATTTTTAATTGTTTCAAAATACACATCCTTTAAGATTACAAAAACAAAACATGAACTTATTTATTTAAACAAACGTTCCGTTGTCTCTTTTTATTCAAAGGCTATGAGAGAGGTGACAATACGTTTTTTTACATGTGTTGTGACAGTGCAAACCCATAATTAGGTGAACAAAATAATAAATATACATCATTATATATCGAAGTGAAGTAACTAGCAGCCGCCGCCACCGCATCACACCGGCCATATGATTATTGTATGTGCAGGCGTGGCGGCCCTCACCGCGCACATCGCAACACATTCCTAGTATTTTTGTATTATCTGTTATTAAATACATTATTCTCTTTGCTGGTGTAATACCTATACTTAAAATAGAACCAAAAAAAGTCAAAAGTCCAAATAGTCTCGAATTTTTTTTATTTCGAGATGTTTATTAATATCTAAAAGTGGCTCTTGTGAGATCATTCGTGCGACATCAACACCTAAGATGACAATCCAAATCTAATAACTGGCGATTATAATGAGGTGAGTTGGGATGAGGTGTGAGGTGGGCGCCTCACACAATCACCTCACACATGACTGCCCGCCCTGATTGCCCGCTCTCCTACCAACGTGGTATGTACTCGCTGTATATATTAATATGTAATCCACATGTATAACTAATAAAGATTTACTTGAGGAAAATTAAAGAAAAATTATATGTAAAATTAATTTCGATACCGAATAAAGAACTAAAGAAGGCAACATGCAGACAATAAAGTGAAACATTACAATGTACGAGTAAAGAAGTATGTTTATAAAATGAATTTCCCTCAAAACGTACAAAATTAGGAGACAAAAGATGAAGCTAAAAAGAAAATCTTATTCATTTTTATCACATAAATAAGAATATATCGGTATTGTTATTTTTGTTTTCATTTTGTGGTAATATCCAATTTGACCTCGCCCTTAGTATTATAAGATATCACAATTTGAACGAACAATGAGAAGGATTACAAGGAATCCGTTCATAAAAAAATTCTTTTACAAGTTACGTACACGGAACAGTATTTACTATTATACACACGTACAATAAATATATTTACTATTAATTTTTTTTTAAGTAAAAACATCGTGATTCCTGAATAAACATTAGGGTAAATTAGTAAAATGCCTCTCAAGTGAACATTTGCTCAACAATCCACATTATTGTAACATTATACGACTATCTCTCTCGTCCGCCCAACAAAACGCCAAGATTTATTTTTTGAATATTCAAATGTAAATATATTTTTAAAACCTACATGTGAGTGCGCACTGATTAATGTATATTAGCTTTTGTTTGTACTTCGTTGTGTGTCGTGTACTCTATTATTTACTGGTCCAACCCACCGCTACCGCCACCGGCACCGCCACCGGCCGCCCGGGACGCGCCCTGAGCGACCCCTAATATTTCAATTCTCACCGGATATCTTTGTTTATGCCGACAATATTAAAATTATACAAAACGTATTTGTTATGTTTTCTTATCTTGCATAAGATTGGTGAAATACAAGGTAAAGTGAACAGACATGTTGTGACAGTGTGTCACAGGAAGGACGTGAGATCGTGGAAATAGAGCGTGCCGGTGTCCTTGCAATAGCTGCTCGGAGCTCAAGGAGAGATCACGTTGTCTCCTATAATTGTGATCACGTACCGTATAATAATGTTCCTTAGTATTATTAATAAATCATCTGGAACTAAAATATCTGCTGAAAGTTGCCTACATTCAGTTCAGCATAAACGGAATATGATGTCGTGTCGACACAAGCTTATTGTAACAAGCTATCATTCACTTTTTATGCAAGTTGTAATAGTAACGACTCAGTTAAAAGCTCGCGTCTCCGTTCCGTTGCCTTGAGTTAATTTTAATGCGCTAATAACATTTTATGAATACTTACATACATGTCTCTGGCGGTTTGTGTGTGTGTGTGTGTGTGTCATATAACATGTATGGTGGAAGTCTTCACTCCATTGTTGGTACATACAGCGGCGCCGCTCCCGCTCCCTCTCCCGCTCCCGCTCCCTCTCCCTCTCCCTCGCATTGTTTCACATACAAGTTGAGTAACACATCTACAAGCTCACTTGTTTTCATCTCTCTTCACTATAATTGATTAATCCATACATTAGAATACAATATGAAACATTTATAAGTAATTTT
Source organism: Papilio xuthus (assembly GCF_000836235.2). Classification (NCBI taxonomy): domain Eukaryota; kingdom Metazoa; phylum Arthropoda; class Insecta; order Lepidoptera; family Papilionidae; genus Papilio; species Papilio xuthus. The sequence continues at coordinate 5,450,014 of NW_013529869.1, forward strand.
CATTAATAATCTCAGACACGAAGTAAGAACAATACAAAAAAGGAGTTTACGATGTTTTTTACGATCATAAGGAGAAAGCTTTCAGAAATTATAATAACACACAGAAAGTATCGTCGTACGCGTATGGAAATTTTGTTAATGTAAAAAACCATGTTTTGGAGGTGAGAGAATTCGGTTGAAAAGTGACAAAAACAACGATAACCATCGATTTGTCAAGACTTTTTGTTGTGCCGTCTTGTACAATGTATTAATTACAAAGTTACTTCAGTAACGTGCTGCTGGTGGTGGTGGTGGTGGTGGGGGGAGACGAGGGCTGATGTAATTCTATACTAATGTGTAGCAAACATTTGGCACATCTCACTGTCCTACTGTACGTGTAAAGTTCCATTGTTCGCGTAATGTATCCACAAATATTTATTATATTTCTGAAAATATCATGAATTATATAAATGCATCATCAGAGCAAGGTTGTGTTATCAATGTTTACCAGATAAAGTTTATGAATCAGAAACTCAAGTGTCTCTTCAAAGTTTAAATTGTAAAAACTAACCAAGGCATCGTATGTGCCAAACCAAGCCATATGTTAAAATTTGTTCAAAGGACAAATATAAATATAACATACAAACTTATCCTAGTAACTGCAGGAGAGACATCCTTCGCGTTGCACAGCACAAAAAATACGACAAAAAATGTTGGCAGCCGAAAACAATTTAATGGCTAAAGTAATCAGTGCAGTTGTGGAGAGATGTCACCTTCCCCCCCCCCCCCCCGTCACCCCCGACACCGCCTGCCCCCCATCGCCACTGCAAGTCTGAAATGTTAATGAAGGAGAATACAGCAATTTTATTTCCGTAACTAATTAGAATATTTATCGTTAGAGATACGAATTCCATATTTATTTCAAGTTTAATTTTTGAAAACCGGCTGCTTTCATTGTTCATATAAATATTGAGAGAGAGTTAAAAATAAAATTTTACCTCCATTTGTTCAATAAACTAGGAGCCACGTAATTGCACAAATACCAAAGTGGGGGCGAGCGCTCGCCCGACAGATGCCGCCGCGCCGTACCGCTGCAATGGAATTTACAATCATTATTAAAAATATTAGAACTTAAATAGAACGTAAAGTATGTGTCGAAGTGGAATTTGAATTTCCTTAAGCGAGTTAATCCTTACACGTGGATATTGTATTATATAAAGATATAATACATTTCTAAGTAACAAGTAAGATATCAATTTGACTGATAAACAACAAACAATATGATTGCGAAATACAAGTGAAGTGAAGCGTCTGCCGCAGACGTGTATCACAGCAGACACAGCTCGTGCAAACAAAACCGACCTCTCCGCCATTTCAATAAACCATTGAATACTTGAAGCTTACATTAATTTACCTTGAAATCGTCTTACGTATCAATTAACATGGTTTTGTTAAAGATTCAAACAATAATAAATATGTAAAGCAAGAATTTTGTTTGCGCTTCAAAGTATACAGTCGCTACAGTATGTAGAGCGGAGCAGCTTCACCAGAGATATGAGCACGTGCGTCAATGGCCTGCCTCCGCCGCCGCCGCGATGACGGCCCGACTTCTTGATGCTCTTATTTTACGACGACAATAAACCGATCTGTTAATTTAGTTTTTATGTTTCTTTTCGCGCCTCACACCGCGTTTAATTGACGAGTTACTTTTTCCTCTCCGAATTTTACTACATTTGGGACAAAGGGATTTGAATAATCACAGAACACTGCTACTGCGTAGAAATATATAAATACAGTAGATGTTCTTATGATAACGTATATTGTTGACACATCAACATAAATCTTCTTTATCATCGACTTACGTAAGCATTTTGCCTGCTTTATTTATTGTAATGTATTGTCACAATAGCAAGACGCATTAAAGTGACATCGCTCTGATAAGTCCGGCGGCATTTTAAGAGAGACTGTTTTGTGACTGTTGTTGTAACAGGAAGTAAATAATATGTTTGTATGTAGGGGGTGTGCATTGGCGGCGACCTACCTACTTATATGACGGTACCATCGTGACCGCCTGTAACCAAAACGGCTTAATCGGCTTTACAGGATGTGGTGAGATGGTTATTCGATTCCTGTTATTCACGGATGTATATTTGGTTTAGAGGTAAAGTCGGGCTTCTGCTGTTTACATTGAATATTAAATTAACGGACGATCAGATCCAGATGAAAAAGGATAATATAACGGAGAGATCATGTAATTATGAAATCTTTACCTAGTTGTTACTATTGGGCACTTTCGATTAACTACTTTTTTTATTTTTTATCGATTTATAATATAATATTATATATAAAAGTCAACCGCAATAGCGACACTATCGCTAATATATCTTTGTGAATCAGTGTCGGTGTCGGTGTCGGTGTCGGTGTCGGTGTCGGTGTCGGTGTCGGTGTCGGTGTCGGTATCGGTATCGGTGTCGGGCGTCGGTGTCGGTGAGAGCGCGGGGAATACGATTTAATTTGTTTTCCAATAACTGCATTAATAAAATCTATATCAGCTTCTCGCAATTTCAACTCGCAACCATTTTAAATTGCGGAGAGAATTGCTTTGTTATTGTTAGCGGAGGCGAGGCTTATAGCATTTGTTTTACGTTTATCGCACGCCATCCAACGCCGAAATCGATCTCCGGCCGGATTTGCGCTACTTGCAACAACCATAAGCATTCCAAGGTTAAGTGTAACACCCATATGCCGTCCCGAGTTGCTTCCCGCCCAGAACCTAGTTATCATTAATAATACTGACATCGACAAAAGTCATGTGCACTTATATTAACTTATTTTGTTTTAATAAATGTTATTTAAAATAAGTACTTTTCATCGGATTTAAAATGTTAATATAAAATTATGTTATGCTTATAGTAAGAACTAGCGCCAGCTTCACGTACTCGGTTAGAAGCGCCATTTACAAGTAGTTTAAATATTCAAGCGGAGTAACGCAGCTTATTTAATATATTATCGGCGCGGACTTCGCACTTGCTCTTATAATAATAAATTTAGGCTATCGAGTGGCTGAGTCAAACACTCGAGACTAATTCTCATATCTAGGACTGATTCAGAACTGAGTAATGTGTGCTGTGGCCGCGGCCGCAGGGCAGGCGCGCGACACGCGCAGGGTGGGACACGCGCAGGCCGCATAATCTCCAAAACCAACGCAATGCCACGTGATGACGAGACACGCCATAGAAGTCCGCACTAACCGACATGAAAAAAAACTGCAAACTTTTACGAACTCTGGAAGACATTTTAAAAGTGGTTAAAGAAAATTGCATGATCCTGTTTAGTAAATAATTTTCTAAATGTTATAAACCTTGATTTAGTACATACTATTTTTGTTCATAAACAGTGTCCCACTCCCGGCGCCGCCATCTCCTTGGTGATCCTCACTCGCGGTCGGAATTAAATAACTAAAAAGTAACATGTAACATTTAAGCAATCCATTAGCTTATTTAACAAATTTCATTTGTACTATAAATTACAATAATTGCGTCTTTATCACTTTAATCATAAAACTAATATTGAATTTGAATATTGGAAAAAAGCCAGCAGTCGGTTTATACAAAACTAAACCATTGCTAACATAAATATCGCTTTTTACTTTTGATCATATAAGAAGTTACAATATTTCTTATTCCATTTTTTTACATTTCCTTTAGTACAGATAATATTATCATGACGTCAGAACCGTGCCTGTGAATACAACAGTCTCGCGGGAAATCCGATCTCAAGCTAAATACAAATATAAGTAAATATTATCGCACTACAACTTACATAAGAATTTATTTTGAAGAAGCGAGTATTTTCCTTAGAATTTTGCTTTTACTATAACAAATACTATTAGTATTAGTACTGAGACAAAATATAGTTGCAGATGGACGGAGTTCACATGTGAGCCTCGTTCCCACGGGGAAGTGACAACTGCAAATACAAACACTCAAAGCTGCAACTAATGATGTCGACGGCGCCACTGGCCGCGTCCGCTGCGCCTGCCGCGCCGCGCTCAGTTTGCGACCACCCTTATCATTCATGTCCCTTGACTGCCGTCTGCACACTGAGGACATCGGCCACACTGTACCCTTTTTTTTAACCCTGACTTTTATTATAACCGACAGACTGTCGCCCGCCACTCCGTACGCGCGGTATTAAAAAAAAACTTATTTCGTAGTCTATGTATTCTTCCACACTATGTTTTAGATACCATTAAACAAACATCTGTCTATCCATCCATCCATAAAACATTCTCATTTATAGTATTTGTAAGATGTCCTCTGCTAGGTCAGATAATCAAGTCACGTCGGGCGCGCTAACTCACTTTAGTCATTCGGACAGTCTTTGCCGCGACTCAGTCCCGATATAGTCGCTAAGTAAACCCAAGCATTAATAGCTCATAAACCGTCGCCCACATAATTACAACTCCGCGATAACGCAATAGAGTTGTGGATTGGTAACACGTAGCTGTGGTGAGGTGCACTCGCTCGCCGCTCGTTGCACTTCTGCGAGCGTTGCTATGCCCTTAGCTTCACTGTGCCCTACTCTCCGTCGCCGCCTCACCGCCGCGCCGCATATCTCAATCCGACACCAACACTTCACTTGTAAGTCGTTGGTATACTCCTACACATACTTATTAACAAAAGTGTTAAAGATTAATACGATATCCATTGAAGGCACAACATGTTTAACTGAACTGCATAAGAAACACGCATGATTAAAGACATTATCAATTTTGTACTTGAAGTGCATAGCTTACAGCTTTCTGACAGATGTGTTCTTGTTTCCCAAACTGTAGTAAATACAGTTTGTGAGGTCGAGGCAGGACAGCAACCCGCCGCCGCCGGCAAAATCTCAGCAGCGAGCGTACCCACACAAAGCTAGTCTGTGTCCTTAATAGATCGTCTCTTTGACTATTCAAATGCTTTATACTTGTTTGAGCGTATGTATTTGGTTATAGTTATATGATGAGGGAGCCTTGCGCAGCGGCTGAATGTAGTGTTGGGCAGGCCACGGCTTCTGGTACGCAGATAAACCTGACCACGCGACTCGCACGCGGCGCACACGCGGCGCAGTACATTTAGACGTCAACGAGGCGAGACCTTTAATTAAAACCTTCTGAATTGTTACATTCAAACATTTTTAAATAATTCTAAATATTAAATTTTAATTTTAGAACAGACTTAAATAAAGTGTTTTTCTAAACCGTACGGCCTTGTTAACAGTGGAATTGTCTCCCCTGAGCCTAGTGCCTAATGTGTTGTGCCTAGTACGTAGTATTCGAGCGCGCACACGGGAGCGTCTCATGAGAGCCTTGTATCGTGGAATGCGTCACGTTGTATTAGAGCGAAGAAGAGCTCCTAGGATTTTTTATTTTATTCAACATTACTACGTTACAATAACATACAACATATAATTGACATACAACCTCGCTGGTGAAGTAACAACTCCATTACTAAATATACGTATACGTAGAGTAAAGGATTGTGATAAAACACGTAGCTTCACATTTTATTTGTTGTTAAATAATAGCATGAATGTTATCTACATGTTTATTTGTAAATAAATTTAGTCAGATTTACGAAAATAAAGCATAAGTTAAATGTATTAACCACGTGTTCTATTCGCCGGCCAAATTGTGGAAATAAACTGCTCCATCAGTTTACGTCCGTATTTTATTGTCCTGTTGTGGCGCATCTGACACAAGCCCTGCCATATCCTATCGCAACAGGAATTTGGCAACACTTCAAGTTAAAAGGATTTCATAATTCGTGCAACGTTGTAGGTACGTTGAAGGTATATTTGGATCGCAGAAGGATTACGTTTATGCCTGCCGAGCTACTTGCAACACGTAACAAACTACATACTAATTTTATCGATCAATCGTTCACCAAAACTTTCCGTTGATGTAAACATGTCGGCTCTGTTTTTGTGTTAACTATGACGTGCAGAGAGCCGTGATTGCTACTTAGCGTTGGCGATCGTGTTTGTTTGAATCTGCGTATCTTCACACTTATAGGAAACAGGTGTTTTACATTTTCTCGTGCGATGAAATTTACTAATAATCAATGAAGCCGGTGCCGGCTATCTAATTACCTCTCCCTTTGTTAAAGTGAGAATATCAGCTTCAAAACAATTTTATCAAATGCGGCAACAGAAAGAATGAGTAAAAGAAAGATATTTATAGTATAAGTTCTGCTAGAGTAGTATTGAGGTTTGCTGAGATATGATCAGCGCAAACAAACAAACAATCAAACAAAGGCAGTTGCCGGCAGATCGACGCCACGGCCACAGCCGTGCTGAATCTTGATTCAGGAATTATTCAGCCAATTGAGGCTTGTTAAAGTGCATTCAATCCAATCTGTCGCAAACAGATTTCATTTGTTGACGAGCGGCCACGTTTATTGACAATGAAGGTGCAAAGCCGTTTCGCCTCAGTTCCTATTAGATCTGTACTTAAGTACATCTACAACGACCGTAATTCATAAATAATGAACGCGAGACCTTACCTTGTATCTTTGATTAACCTATAAGACAATTAATAAACATAATAAAAATCCCATAGATTTAGCTTAAATTGTAATCACAAACTGTGCATCACATTTCTGTCACTTCTTTTTTACCTTCCCTATGATTTGTATGTTTAGTGTATGTGTAGAGACGGAAGTGAGACAGTCCTCGCTTGTCAAGACATTAGGGCCATACTGCTCCGTAGAATTCTCAAGTGACGCAACGCTGCCGCAGGCAGTCTACTAGGAGGTGAGGAGAAAGCGTTAAATAATATGTTGCAATAGCGAGCGGCCCGCAATATTGAAGAAAACGTGCAAACGAGTGTGGTAAGCAGGTTTGTGAGGACCACACAAAGTGGAAATCCGCAATTTTGACCAGTCATCTGGGTCATGTGACTTACTTTTATAAATTTCTGTTTTAATATCGAAGCCAGGCCTCATCCGGCATGTTTATGTAACTAGTATTATTAATGTGTTACGGTGGTTTGGGTGCGATCTTTATTTGTTTACTAAGCTATTTCCTGTTGAGTTCTCGCAAGCAGGCAGCCAGGCCGAGCCGGCCACGTCGGCACCGCAGTCGGGCGGCTTACGTTGGCCGTGCATCCAAGCCAAGTCTTATTGGTCATACGGCTAGTGTCAGCGACCGGCTTCGGATCAGCTCAAGCTCACATAATTTATTATTAGATACATAATTTTTTTATCCAGCCGCACCGCACCGCACCGCACCGCACCGCACCGCACCGCACCGCACCGCCTCACACCTCACACGCCACAGAGCACGAGGTCGCCGTCCCATCGTCGACATCATCATTCAAACACGCCGAATGTTTCACTCTGACTCGATTGCTATTTTATTGATAATGAAACATTCCATTGCACACATGTCTTGTTAGTTTGGGCTTTAATATGATTTTGTTTGACTTCGTATAATATTATAATTTTTTTTTTAATTTCAGATGCATCGGGACAGAGCGGGGACTGTACTGTGCAATCGCGCCGCGTGATGTGTTGTTAATGTATATCTATAATAAACATACGATCATCTTCTTGCATAAAATCCACTTCGTCTAATTGTTGACCAGATTATTACACTTATAAAATTATTCATTTTTAGTACAATTTATACAAAGTAGTAGTTATTCATTCATTGCAGGCGCCCGCCTCGCTTTTAAAGATCAATAAAATCGTATTAAAATAATTTTTATGTGTATGTCGGGAATGTATGTACAAAAGAAGCGTGGCGTGAGAGGGGCGTCCCGGGCTTCGGCGTCCGGCGTCCGGCGTCCGGCATCCCGACGTCCCGGCGGCAGGTTACGACTCTAAACGACGATCTCGCTGTAAATAAATATAAAATGAATATTTACGCCCAGCCTAATGACGCACGTATAAATACAGATCTCATTGGACGTTTTAACAACATCTATTTGTAGCTCAAACTTCAAAAAAGTATTTCCCTAATGGTAATCATATAAAGTTAATTATTACGCTCTCTCACACTGATAGAAACTAGCGAGCGAGCCACGGCCAGCACCAGAAGAGCAGCAAGCTGCATTCCAGTCGCCTGCCTGCACTCGCCATCCCCACTAGACGCACGGCGCGCGGCGCGCGGCTCAGCTCTGACCTGGTCCGTTGCACATCGCACAACGAACTCTGCGACTGCTAATAGAAATACAATGTCGAGTTACTTCGATGACTACTACCTTACTTCTATCGCTCCACAATATCTTTGCATTCCGCTCCTATTTAATGCCAATTAAAATGTTCAATGAAACATGTCGTTCCCTTATAGGGCGGAACGGTCGACTCGCTGCGTTTTTGTGAGTGAGATACATGGCCGGCCTTGTAGGGGAAGTCAGACTCGATATGTGCGGGTGCGGGTTGCGCGGTGCGGGGTGCGAAGTGCGGGGGGAGGCTCGGATGCCTGACACATGATAGCGCTCACCTTACCGGGACTTCAGCAGAACTATAATAAAAGTATTTTATAGGAAACGAGCAGGCGGTTCGCCTTGTGTGCAGTAATCGATACGGTATCATTGTAGATGACGACACGACCACAAGTATCACAATACGAGTATATATCATAAATTGCAATAAGTAATATTGCATCGTCTGCATTGTTAACTCAATTTCAATAAAAAATTAAATGAGATATTTAAACTAATATAACTTGATAATAATGTACACACTCATTGATGTCTGATGGTGAATACTGAGTAATGAGAGCACGACGGTACTGCTGAGGCAGCGACATGCGACATCATGTACAGCGGCGGCAGGGGGTCGCGGGCACGGTGCGGGTACCGTTAGCACAACAGTAGCGCGCGCGGTGACCGTGTCAGCGCTCAGTGCCGCGCTGTGCCGCACTGTGCCGCGCCGCTGCCTCGGATAACCATACACCACTCTTAATGTCCTTGCCACCAGAACACAACTGTACCATTTGCTATTATTTCTCTTACCGTTAACATATTATTTACGAACATTAACAACAAATATATTTAGATCAGCTTAGTCGAGCTGAACTGTCAACGAACCGTAGCTAGAGTATATTCCTGACAATCTATCTTAGCGACTGTTACGACTGTTTGTCGTCTATCCTTATTAGTAAGTGTTGGCATACCGGTAGCCGTGCTCGTCCGCTCCGCGCTCGGCTGCACTGCACTGACCATAATGAACAACATTAATTAGTAATCGCCTCGCAAGGTAAAAAATTCTCAGGCAAAATTCCGAGAATGCCAGATCTTTTTCTTCAGTTGCGGCCTTTGTACTCGTATTATAAAGTTTAGAAGCGGCAGCTCGGTTCCATGGAACGCTACAAAATACTTTGTAACACTTTATTCTATAATTCCCAGAAATAACTGTTGTGTATTACTAAAACTAAAATATCTTAGTATTTTTCAATGGTGTGATTACAAAGAAGCAGGGTTTGTTTAACGTCCTACTCTAGTTTCAACACGGTTACAGTAAACAGTTGCCCCGCAAACGATCAACGATTTCTAAACGGCGCACGAAAGATGTTCCATGCGGAGGGAAACAGATATCTGTATATATTTTTATTATAATATTATTTTTATGAATTTAAGGTAATTGTTTATTTATGATCTGTGTAGGTTTACGCAACAAGAAGATAACATAGTTTCTACTGTGTCGCTTGTGTCGCTTGTGTCGCTTGTGCCGCTTGTGTCGCTTGTGCCGCTTGTGTCGCTTGTGTCGCTTGTGTCGCTTGTGCCGCTTGTGTCGCTTGTGTCGCTTGTGTCGCTTGTGTCGCTTGTGTCGCTTGTGTCGCTTGTGTCGCTTGTGCCGCTTGTGTCGCTTGTGTCGCTTGTGTCGCTATGAAAGGGGCGGCAATGTGGAGCGCGTGCTTGTCGTCGGCTATACTTGTATGAGTTTGAGGATGCGCACATACAAGACGAACCCCAGATTTGTTTTTAACTTAAACTATGTGGATCGAAAATACTGGCACAGCTACACTGAGCTGGTCGATGGCACCTTCTTGCACTACATCAAATTTACAATGTCTCAATAAATATCGAGATATCTGTAGTTTAAATATAACTGTGATGTCATCACCAGATAACCTACAGCTGTCATCAGGGCCGACGCGGGGAGCGGGCGGGGGCGGGGGCGCGGCCAGATTAGGGCACTTGGTATGCACCCTCCCTTATCTCATTGAACCCGCAAGAGGGCCATTGTTATACGGCCGAGCCGCGCCGCGCTATTATGCGCCGAGTCCCGAAATCAATTCCCAACCGAATCATAATGTAAATAGATTATTCTAATTGCATTTGATTAAAAACTTTATATCATGTATTTAATAACGGTAATCATATTATTACAATGTACATGAGTATTCAGCTGATGATGCCGGCAGTGCGTCAGGTGCGGCCTCTGGTGGCAGCCGCCCTCGCTGATCACTTCCTGGTGCGGCTGTACTCCGGCGCCGGCGCGCTGCAGCAACACGCGGCTCGCGGCGCGCGGCGCGCCTGCAAATGACTGCACTTACTGCGCCGCACCGGAACACATTAAATCCATGTTGTTTATGCAAATGCATTTATATTCATTGCAATCAACATTGTAATTGGCGCAATCTGATCGCATACGAATTATCCTGTGTATATAAATAGTTCGTCATTCATCTCTCAATGAATATCGATGTACTCACGGTGCTCGATACTAACCTTCTGTTGTCCGATCATTAGTACGCTGTGTAGGGAAGCAGAGGCGGCCTCATGATAATTCATTACACAAGTGCATACTAAATTACACATTAATCTGTATGTAACATTAGTTTCATTCTTTTCTCGGAAACAATAATCCTACATCCCCCCCGGCCACGCCCCACTGCAGAGACGAGTCATAGTAGACAACAAAACAATTTGTATTGTTCTTGCAGCTCTAGTGTTGTTAATTATGCATTCTCTATGTAATGCATGCAGCAGAGCATAAACGTTCATCGCAATATCACCATTCAAATGGAATCTGCGGCGATTGTCATAATGCAATAATATGCAGCGCAGCGGCACAGTGTAGCCGAATGCAGCGTGCTGTGTGTGCAGCGTGCAGCGTGCAGCGTGCAGCGTGCAGCGTGCATCATATCTACGTAAATATTCAGTAAGACTGCAGGCTGCAAACAACAGCATATTGTGGAAATTGTTATTCTGATAAAGTAAACATATTTTTATACAGAATTTAATAAACTGTATAACAAGTACCTACAAATAAATATAAATTAAAAATAACTTGTATTTTTATCTATAACTTTGTTTTTTATCGCCTCCTTTTGGCACAAGAATTATTATGCTGAATGAACGATGTCAACTCTTCCTCCTTTCACATTGTTTGTATTCTTAGTGCAGTTATCTCTTGAGGGTTTCTTTTGCAGACACAATAAGGCAGAGTATAATTAAATTCAGTTAAGGAACATGTGATCATTATCATGCCTGATTAGATGCGAGCAATTAAACCGATTTATAGTTTAAAGTGAGTTAAAAGAGCGTCGGAGGCGTAGAGGTTAAGCACTTGACTCGTATTATATAAGTTCGATACACGCTATGTACCAATGTGTTTTTTCGATTTTTAAAATACAAAAAATATGTGTTGAAGTGAACTTGTCCGCACCGGGCCAGAGTGGTTGCCTAAGGCTTAGTTACGCCAACATAGCTTACTGTGGAGAGCCCCACCCCACCCTCTGAAGACGGGCATGGGCTACACCACCTCGATATTGTCAATGTAAGCCTAGCGTGGTGACGGAATGCGTCTGCCACACTCGTAGTATGTAAATGAATCTGTTCTCAGCTCTGCGTCACGATACTTTCACTTTGATACATTCAACAAAATTAGTGATAAGGATTAAGTGGTTATGTACATAAGTAACATGTTCATTTTAGTTAAATCAAATAAACTACAAACTAGTTACTAGTACAAAGAAGGCATATACGGAATAAAACAAAAATGTCGCAACCCGCGTCACCGCTGCAGCTGCCGGGTGCCCTTGATTCATGAGAAAGTTAGTATTGAGCTTGTTGAAATGCGCATTTAAAATACCGTCACTGCATCAATGTTATCGCTAAATTGATGTCCTGTGCTCAGTCTGATAATGAAATCGACCCGCGGGAGTTTGATTTTAAATTGAAATCGTGTCCGCACCGCTAAGGGCGCTGCTGTGAATACAGTTTAGTCTAACGCTCAACAAATGTTGACCTTTCAAATAGATACACATGCGATTACAAAGAGAATATGTACTTTTGTGCAGTTGCCATGGAGTACCTATAATAAAAATATATTTGTGAAGTATCCCGCGGAGTACTTTAATGTCAACTTGGCCGGGGAGAGACGTGTCCTTGCTGTTTCACTTGTATCCAGCATTCTGTATCTGTATTCAATGCATATTGGTTATGAAATTTTTGTTTTACCTCGTGTGGCTTCTTACTTGTAATTTGCTGAAGCATGAAATGTTAGTTAATCATAAATTTCGAGTATGTTGCAACCTTTTAACCTGTAAAATTGTTTATATTGTATGTAGGTAACAAAACACGTAAAATAATAATTGCATAACAAAGCATTCGACTCGAGTTTGCATCGAACTGAATTATAATGTAGTCACATCGTGATAGAGTGATGTTTGTCAATAATTATTATACAATTATAATATATGAGCATTTTCTAAATACTTTATCGCACGTAATGATTGTCTGACAATCGGTAAATAATCTTATTTTTGGTCCATTCACTTCTGGTACAAACTAAATGTATTTTAATTCCAGTTGATGATCTGGCGCTTTACTCTCCTTTATTATGTTAAACATACATCTGTTGCGTGACTACACGATGTTTTACTCAGAAAGGCAACATTGCAGATCGAGTCGCGGCATTTTGAGCGTGCCGTGTGGAAGTGTGTGCCTGCCGGCCGTCACGTCCGGGCCCCGACGGCCGCTGTGACGTCACCGCACACAACACTCGTCTCTCCACCACAGGCATAGATAAAATTCACTAAATTATGTGTTTCGAGTCGAGAGTCGAGTCTCTAGTCTCTAGTCTCGTGTCGGCCGTGTCACTGATAACGGCCACAAGACGTTGCCTTCCGACGCGACGCACACAATTACGGCCGCTGTGTGGAATGTTCCTGATTACAATACCATTATACACTTTTTGATAATTATAGTAAATGTTCCGAAAGGAGTCCTCGTGACGGTAAATCTGTACGAATTGTAATATTACTACAACTATTTCACGACACAAAGAATAAGAGCTTTTTCTTTCTTTATTACGAACGGCGCGAACGTACACTTTACCATTTAAAGTAGGTAATATCTACGTTTGGTAGGTATTTAAATATAAATTAAGCAATTGATTGAGTTACGGCGTTGAAATTCCACGGGCGACAACTTTGGCAAGATTATTGTTGACCAGTAGAGCGCATTGAGCCGGCGCGGCGGGGCCACTTGGAAGTACCTGCCTGCCTCGTGTCGTGTTCAATGGTATTTAAGAAATGTGGCTTGGCTTGTGCGGAGAGCGGAGTGCCTCTGCGATACTGCACTATCTATCATTTTCTTTAGTTTCACTCCTTTCAACACAAGCAAATATAACAAATGTTGGTATTTAATTTGCACCGCAGTTCAGCAACCGACCGCTAATATCTCCGCGTATTCAACACTCCGGAAGTAACAGCTCGAATATTATTGATTTATAATGTTTATACTGTCGCCTCGCGACATGGAATTAATTACGTAAAGTGTAACAACATACAAGCAGACACCAGCTTTTTAATGTTTGTCTATATTTTTTTTTATCGAGAAGTGTCTGCGCGGCGGTTCATGTTTATCCGTTGCTTCCGCAGAAAGCTGGCGACAATGGAATTAGTGCGATTCTTTGAAAGGTACAACAGTGTGGCCATTTTCTCGGTAAACACCAGTTTGAATAGCACAGTTGTGCTATACACTAACATCTGTTTTCAAAATTATAATACGTCATTACAAATAAAGACCCCGAGATCGAGGTCCTGTGACAGAAGTACCTATGCCGAACCTGTTTGACAGAAAATATACAATGAAGTAGGTACATATGTTCATGCGCCCACACGCCCACACGCCACACGATACCGCTATTATAATAATTATGGGCTATGAGAGTTTGTGCTCGCATTCGGTGTGACAGTGTAGGTACTGGAAGTTACGAACTAACGGATGTTTTCATTGGCACGCTGTTGAAATATCTTCTTACTTGGAAAATAAACTTGTTGGCCCGCGTGAGCAAAATCGGTAATGTTTATGTTCCCGACGAATTGTTCACTTCGTCAGTTTATAATCTCACTATCCATACTTTTAAATATCGGTGGATTGTCAAGTAATGGAGTCATTAAAAATTCAATGCGTTATCGACAGTCGAAGTTAAAATTAACTACAAAATATAGGTTAATGAGTAAACACTGCATTGGCTCTAGGTGCAATAAAACTAGGAAAAACATCATATGATTTACTCGTGTTTTATAGATGTGTGTGCGGTGGCGGCGGCACTTCCTGTACTCTGCCACTGGCCAGCAATTAATGTACTGCTACATACACTCCCACACACTTTTACATACTTAACGAACAAACCGCATAAAATAGTTCAACGTCTGTATTTTCCGGGACGTAGGCAATTAACTACTCTTGGTCTTGAGCCAATTTCGAAAAAAACCCGCCGCAAACTGGATTTAACGACGCCTCTACTTATACTAATCAAAGCGGCCGTAAAAAGCGGCAAAGATACGCAACATGTAGCCACTAGTCATCTGGTATCGGACTCGTGAGTCGTTACCGTTGAGCTGTTGTGGACGTACAGTGTACCAGCGCGGCGCCGGCGGTCAGAGGCGGCCCGACACTACCCGCCGCCGCCAGATGCCGCGCGAACATATTATAGATCAGATAAAAGGCAATTTAGAAAACATTATCGTCTATAAATCTACTCGAGTTATAACTGATTTACAGCTGCACTCTATTTATAATGCGGCAACAATACATACATACATTTATACTTGCACATTATGGATGTTATTAAATGAAAAAACAAGTCATCTTACACAAGAGACGGTACATTTAATTTACATGTATGTATGTATGTATGTATGTATGTATGTATAGGTAACTTGAGATGGCAATGTAGTTAAACATCACCCTCAAAGATCGCTCCCTCAGGAACAAATTCAAGCGTACAAAACGGCAGGCCAAATGACAGAGCGCGGGGTGGAGGAGGGGAGGCGGAGGAGGGGAGGCCACTGTGCGTTACACTTCCGATCAATTCGATGAAATTACCATTTATAAAGCAGTTCGTTACATATATATATTATTCTTTTGTCATTTGTGCAATAATAAATATGCAAAATAATATTGATTTGTTTTGATTTGACGCATACTATGGTCATTCATATTAATCACAATTTTATTTTAGTATATTTGAATTTGTATCTCTTGTTTTTATTTAGCTGATGATTGTGAACTCCCATTCAATATCTAACCCGAGTATGTGTTAATTAATACATCTAACATAACATTTAAAGCAATTGTGACAATCATTTAAGTAAGTGCTGAAACCTTACAACAGTTAAGAGAAGCCACGTAACTTTTGCAAAT
Organism: Papilio xuthus; assembly: GCF_000836235.2. Classification (NCBI taxonomy): domain Eukaryota; kingdom Metazoa; phylum Arthropoda; class Insecta; order Lepidoptera; family Papilionidae; genus Papilio; species Papilio xuthus. Next base: position 5,465,645 of record NW_013529869.1, read on the forward strand.
CATTATACACACGAGATTGTGCCAACTTGTGTTGCGACACATTAACAGTAATGACATCAATAAACACACACAATCTTTTTCATCAGGATGCTGATTTTCATTTGCGACATACGAGCCGGTATAGTAATTAAAAATATACGACAGAGAATGGCCCAGTGAAGGCACAGAGCGCAGCAGAAGCGGTCAGCCGGTCAAGTGGTCGAATGTTCGGCCAGTCGGGCGGCCATTAGCGCGCTCGTTAACCAGTTGAGTGCTGCAGCTGGTACGACATGCAGCACACTTCTGCCTGCACCGCCCCGCCTGTCTAATGCAAACTTCTTATGTCGTCTTCAGACCATTTTCAAACTTATAGCTTTAAAGAAATAGCACTATAGGTATTTGGTAAATCATTAGTTATATGTCTTACAATAAATCATAATGAGTTCACAACAATGACATTATGATGGCGGCAATAATGATGTCTTGCTGAACGTCGTACATTAATGACTTCCTCGCGCTAGTACATTCTTACTTATTACCTACAAGAATGTTCGCTTGTCAATGTATGGGTGCTAGCAGTGTGGTAGCGGCGTAAACCAGTTTCTCTCAGGGCCCGCCTGGCCTGCCTTGCGCTTGCCGCTTGCCGCTTGCCGCCTGCCGCCTGCCGCCTGCTGCCTGCTGCCTGCTGCCTGCTGCCTGCTGCCAGTCACCTGTCTAGCGGTAGCGAGTAATTACAATCGCATCGCCCACTTGTATCACTTGTTGAGTAAAACCAACAAACAAATGGAAAATCTCAAATGATTTGATGACAATGGCGTGTAAAGCGCTGCGAACCCTTCGTTAGCGAATACTACGTCCACGCCCCGCGCTCCTCCCCCCATAACGCACGCTTTAATCGTGGGGTGTTTTAAAGATACCCTAGAAAATAAAGGAGTTCCGCAGCCGGCTATTGTGTTACGATCCAACATCGCAGGGAAGGGGACAGCACAAGGAATATATTGTGCAGAAAATTTAAGTAGCCGCGTCGGGATCGAGTTACATGTAGGTACCTACGAAATAATTGTTCCAATATATTGTACAGTACTTACAATGTTGGATAAGAAGTAGTTTGTTGATATGTCGAGAGTAGCAGCAGCACCAGTGTCTACTACTGATTACTAAGGATGCATTTTGTGAGGGACATTCTGTTATAGTCATGTCATAACATAAATATTTACAACTTAGACTACAAAGGACAACCTTTGTTAGAGCTATCTGTCAGAGGTTCATTTAGAAGCGCAGTTATCGTCGGACTATTGTTAACGGTCAAATATATAAATATCCTTGCTGACGTCTTTCGCCTCAACTATAGTTATTATTAAACATATGTTAGGAATCTTATGACTCACCCAATACTGATAATCGAATATGAATAATTCATTTGCGAGAAAATCGTAAGTAAATAAGGTCGAATATCTAGCGAACGCAAATGGGTTGCGCGGCGGCGGCCATCGACCCCGACCGATCCGCAACTTCGGCTGCTTAGCGTCTATCTGCGATGCCGCTTACGTGGAAAAGCTGGACAGAAAGATATAAACCGGCTTCGGCACTGATCGCCCCAGCCGGCCGCACAGCACGGGCCCCCGACGCAGCGTCATGCGCGAATAAACTTCAATACTCAGCCTTGAACGATGTTCAATGAATGACTACAGATCAAAACAGGAAAAAGAAACATAATACATGAACAGGTTTAAATAACATCGGTGAAGGCGCGCAGCTGCAATAGCTTTGTTGCGATCGCATGAACGCGGCGTGCGAGCGTCGACTTCGCGTCGGGTCGTCTGCGAGCAAGGCCGAGCAAGGCACATCGCCGCGGCGCAACTACCTTCAGTGAAACTGGATTCCCTCTTGTAAATTATCTTTCTATCCTCTTTTAATTCCCTTCTCTTTTCTTACTGTTTGTGTCGCTTGTTCAAAGACAGACAAGACGGAGGTCGCGGCTCACGGCTAGTTTTGTACGTACCTATTCTATTCTAGTTACTACATTGTTACTGTAAATATCGTAGAATATTGTATTTTATAAATGTTATTACTATAATAGAAACATTAGCGGAAATTTATTCGAACGAGAAAAACTATTTTTTACTATGTTTTTACATAATTACTAGCTGTCGCCCGCTACTCCGTCCGCGCGGAATTAAAAGTAGATGTTGGCCGATTCTCAGACTCAGACTATGCTCACAAAACTTTATGAGAATCGGTCAAGCCGTTTTGGAGGAGTATGGGAACGAAAATTGTGACACGAGAATTTTATATATAAGATATTATATATTATTATATATAATTTTTTATATTGTTTTTTCGAATTTCCTTCTTCTTTCTCCATAATTATACATAATATTTGTTTTTCTCGAATTAAATGTGAAAAACTTACCGCCTGAGCTCGTCCGCGCACGAATGTCTCCTCTCAAATATTTGCCTATTTAATGAGATACATCAATTGTAAATATTATTTGATTGAAATTCGAAATTCTAGTGAAACACATTTAAGATGTATATACATGTTGTATTTAATTGTTTATAAAATGTTTCCTATAGAAATATATCATAGAAATACATACAGTCCAGTCCGTCTATAAATATTCAATCAAGTCTATGTTTATAACATCAAAACAATAAGTGTCACTCAATGGATTGAATTTGTCGACTCCACATGACCATGTATCGTACATACTGTATGTAACATACATTGGTCTACTGCATCTGATGAGAACAAACAAGCACTAAGACCGTGCAGTATCACGTGTTTATTGAATATGTTCAAATGAGTTTGCGGCTGAGTTCGCCTCCGTTATTTAAAATCTTACCTGACGTGTGTTTACTGCGCGCCTCGTTTACCGCACTCGAATCTTCTAATAGATGTTTTCCAGAGAATTTCGCGAGAATTAACTTTGCTATCGTTTACTTATTTATTGTCTTATTACGCAAAGTGCGCTATAAATCTAGTAAAGTAATGCGCCTTAAGTAAATATTTAAGGTAATACATTGTCGGTGGTTCGTCTGTGTTTTGTATTGGAGAACACTCGCCGACAACACCGAGTGTCGGCGAGTGGGAGGTGAGCGATGTCGATGGCGAGGCAGCCACGATTTACCTACTTATGTACCTAGCCTACCATTTAGTTTCACAATGATCGTCACATGAAACACACCTAGTACATTACTGTACAATGATATTATGGAAGCTTTGATGTCACATTTTATGTATCTTGTAACAACAACGCATATTCCCTAACTTTAAATTCTAACGCTCGACTGAAATAACATCAACAGTCTACAGACGTTGTGCATGCATAGTGCATGTACTGTAGATATATAGACGTAGAGGCGTTCTGTCAACGCTCCGCACCGACGTGAGCGAGAGCCACTTACACTGTCGGACTAAGTGGACGCAAACAGCTTTCCCATAGTCGACCAAAATCCGGTCCATTTCCACAGAGCGCGCTTTGAGCTGAGAAGCTCGCGGGGTCGTCGCCCCGTGGGCAGGCGTGCTGGCGGGCAAGCAGGCAGGGCGGCGGACCTGAGGGCCGCTATCACCGCTTGCCGCTTGCCGCTCGCCCCTCGCCGGCCCTCGCGCCATTAATCATCCGCTATCTGCGCAAGACAAGACAACGCCGCACTTGTCGACTGCACAGTAAACACCTCGAGAGCCGGATGTCTGACATCATTAGTGCCAATTATATCTGCAGCCTCACAGAAAGATGTTTGTTATGCATTAAGATAAAGCAGATGACTCATCCGCGCCGCCTTGCACCGCCCGATATCTTATCGACACCCGTTTGATTGATAACATATTATAATACGCTACTCTGTAATTGTTCATCTACTCTAGTGACGCTTCATGTGATGTGAACTTCATTTTCTTGATAACTTGCATAGTATCATTTCATTCCGATTCGTCGTCGCGTCGCATTAATGTTTCCCGTTAACGTTTGGACAACAAAAACATTCCAAAGCATAGTCGAGTATTCTATTTGTTCCGAATGAGAATTTATACGTGAGCTTATGTTGATGAGGCGTGTATTATGAGCACAAGGATACGGTGCTCTCTGCGACGTGCACAACAACGGACGCTGCATCTCACATGCGTCGCACGCGCGCCGCTTCCGCCGGCTGCACTCTGCAACCGCTAATACTTGCACACTTGCTATTTAAGATAACACAACACTGAAAAGGTATTTGTTTAGTTTTTGATTAGCTCGCATCCGAGAAATACGCGGGCGGTAAGAAGCGCTCCGGCGCGCCTCACCACAACACTCGCGATCGCTTCTCTATTGTGCTGCCTCTATATGTATGTATATTCATAAGGCGCTTTGCCCAGTGCCCAACAGACTGACCACTTCTCTGATAGCTGTTTTGTTATTTCAATGAGCTCCAATGGGGCATTATTCATGAGTTATAAGAGCTTTGTAACGTAACCGGAACATCTGGTTATTACATAATGGAATAGAGATTAATTTTATTGTGTTAAAGATAACGGTTCAAAAGTTATGATGTTTACGCTGTCGCACCCCACGTGGACAAGTTACTAATTTCGCATCACCGTACGTACGCGTTAAATCTCTAAAACAATACTACCATGTTCAAGATAATTTCAGTCGCGAGCTCAGACATCTAGTCTCAAATGTATTTATATTATTCATGCATTAGTAAAATATATAATAATTAATCTTAAATTTAATTACGAGCTGAGTATTTTAAGTGACGACTGTCGTAGTAATTTAACTTGTAGGTAAACTTTTGTTAAATAAAACCACCAGAACACGTACAAAAGTTTTGTCTACTTACGGATCGAATCTCTTAATTAAACTTGATGACCAAGTTTTGGTTTGCTTCCTCTATTAATTATAATTGTTTTTTTTTTATATTGTGAAGCAAATTATAATACAGTAAATACTGATAAATCTCAAGGAAGCACCTCCAAAAAGCGAGGTAATTCCTCAACACTTATCACAATAGAATTGTATGTATGTTGGTTTGTCTTTCAATGTAGCTATAAAAATATCGTGATTACTTTTTTTAACTCAAAGCGCGACGAGACGCAATGCTCGCGGCCGCTGGCAAATGTGAACGCAAAAACAACACGCGGTCACTGACCGCAGTCTGAGTCGTTCGCTCCTTGCACTTTATTTTATCTCTGATGCGATGAAGACTCTGCATAGTGTCCATAAGCGACAGGTGTCACGGCGGGGACCGCGCTGTCCGAGCCGACTCGCTGCGGACAACGGTCCAATGCCGCTGCCATCGCATCGTATCGACACAATTACGATGCCAATTGAATGTCAATGAAACATCGGCGACCGTGTCGGTGCCTGCCGGTGGGCGAGCGCCAGCGTGTGACGTCACGTGCCCGCACGCTCAAGGTCGCACGCCGGCCGTGGCTGAATCACCGCACCCGTTTACCCAAATACCTAGATACCTACCTATGTACCTATCTAGTGCTAAACGCACTCATACATACGTATCCTTAGGACACAACTATACAGTGCGACGACTACAACCGAAATTATGTCTGTGTGAGTCTGACAACTTTTGTTGTTGTACCTACCTGTATGGAAAGGGAACATACAGTAACCGGACATCAGCACCATTTTACTAACGGACGGACTCGCGTCCTCGTCCTTGAAAAGTATGTGTGATATGTGACGTAATACATTTTATTTCTGTTCCATGCACGAGCGGAACATAGGATGGTATAGTTAGGTCTTAGTGCTAAGTTTGACCAATAAAGACTTTATGCAGTCCAACACAACAACAACTAACAACTTGCTGCAGCTGTGTGTCCGGGCGTTATAAATAGCAAGCTGTAAAGTAGTGTCCGGGCATGTCAGGCAGCGGGCGGTGCGCTGCTAACGGCGGCCAGCCGGAGTAGACCGCCGACAACCAACGAAATACGAAAAGCAGAGCTGCCGCTGCCGCCGAGCCCGACGAAGTGCAGGTAAACCATGGAGAGGAAATAACAATCCAGCAGCTGAGGAGTGCGCCCGTTGTCCGCTGGCTGCTGACCGCTCTTTGTGCTATCAACGCGTCCGCCGCATGCCGCCTCTAGTAAGTGTGTATCGGGATGCATTTATTGAAATAATGAATCCAAATGTGTGACTACAAATGAAATCAATTGATTAAAATAATGATGAGAGCGAGTGTTTTGTGATCGCTGAATAATGCTTGCTATGCTATAGCAATAAATAAATGAGCTATGATATTTTTCCTTTATCTAATGCAAAACTGGCAACGCTCGACGACGCGACGCGCAGACGCCGACACGACACGCTGCTCATAGACATGTCTGCCGCGAAAGCAATCTCATAGACTTGCTTGTAAAGTAGGGCATCTTTCAACGGATGCAATAAAACTTTGGCCTGAAATGTTACTGCCGCGAGTTCTGACTCTGTTATATACATAGTTACATTACATAAATAACACTACATGTACATTTCATACAATATGTCTTGAGCGTTGTAGCGAGCGTTTAATAAAATATCACAAATGTGATGGTCCTCTCGAGTGGCGGCCACAACCGCAACTAACCAAGAAATTTAATTATATTTAGTGACTAGCATCTCACAGTGGTGTATGTGAACCGTGCTGCTAGTGCCGCTCGCCGACATTATTAAACGCTGGAAAACCGAGAACGCAATGCTGTGGCATCCTTCCGTATTTTTAATAAGAGACCACATTAATTGAATCTGCGAATATTTAAAAACTTAAGGCGATACATCGTCTGAGTCACACGCACAAGCGACACAAAGTAAAATAAAAGTTGAAGTTGTCCTCACCCGCGGACATTTAATTGGGCCGAGGTGAACGTTGACGATACACATCAAAGTAAGCGATACGTGTGACTGCGGCAGAATCCGAAATATCTTATCCATGAAACGAACATTCCGTGACAATGTGATGGAGGACTGTCTATACATACACGACGACCTCTAAAACGGTCGCATTATAAATAGACAAAGTTTTAAATAACACTATAGATGTGACACACTGCCCCGTAGAGAGGCGCGCCGCCCCACCATTGTGCTCTACACATGTTTATACTTGAAACATTAGTACAATGGTGATTGTTGGACCTACGCCTAGGCCCTGGACTCTGCGCGCAGTCCACCTGACCTTGCACAATTACTAAAAGGGCTTAAATTTATATCTGAACACGTTAGAAGAAAAGTTAATACTTATTTAAAGTTATAGTTGGTTAGAGGGCGGACGTACATATACGAAAGGAGCGGAGTGAAACATCTGATGCAACAAGGAGCCAAGGATGTCATAGCCTCGGACAGGTCTGCCGCTAGCTAGACTACCTTCGCAGCTATGAATAAAATGCGAATGCAAAAGCAAATTTTCTAATGGATAACGTCTTTATTTTTATTTCATTATCTACACTAGTATTATAAAGGGGAAAGATTTGACCGTTACCTTGTTTGCATTGAATAGGCTCCGAAAGTACTAGACCTATATGAACATTTCTTTGGTTTTCCTTACTAGTTTGTCTTTAATCCAGCGCGCATGAAGTCGCGGCAATTATTATAATACATCCTAACATATAAAGATTACCTCATTACTGCGCTATCACTTTCCAATCTTATTGATAACAATTATAATGATTGATGCTCCGTACTCCTCTGAAGCTGCTGTACCCCCCCCCCCCGCAACCTAGCAGCGATAACTTGTTTCACTAATTGAGGCGCGTTAATGACGTATTAAGATCGCATTTAGACATTCACCGCGAGATATAAATATGTACCGAAGTCGTCGACCGCGCCCTCCCCCGCCCCGCCCCGCCCCGCTCCGCTCTGCCCCGCACCGCGCGAGGTATTTCGGTGCGTGAGCGTGACCCACATCGGGCGCGGAAGTGGCGCTCATCTTGCCTTCAGAACGTCGTTCAATGAGTCTCACGCGCCGCTCTCTGACCACTGGCCACTCGCGCACTGGCTGCTTGCTGGGTCTAGCCACAGGCCACTGGCCTTCAGAGGATAAGGACCATTGACCACCAACAGCACTAACTCTTAATAAAGACAACTATATTTTCTACTGTTGCGGTCATACACGAGACAGCGTGTGTGAGACATGAATAATTGTATTATTCTTTATGTTATAATGAAGACGAAACGTCTTGGCAACGGACCACCATAATCACAACGCATCGTATGGTGCGATCACCTTCTCTCTTCCTCTCGTAAACAACTGACACTGCTATGTCGTCCCGGTCGCAAGCTACAACGTAACTCCGCTACAATACAAACAAAAATGCAAGTCATCAATGAGAGCTCGCAATGTGTCGCAGTTTCGCCACTTCGCCGCGCATCCAGCCGCTAGCTGCCAGCCGCCACACTTATGATGTGATTTATCGTGCGAGCGAGTGTGCGGCGCTTGATCTTACTTGTCGGCGGAGGGGCGCGGGCGGGGGGAAAGGAGCGAGTTGTTTTATATTTGCTGGGAGGGCTGCAAAATCCTTGCGACCTAAATCGCGTTCGAGCTCCTTGCTGCCGCACCACTCCAAACTCTGACCTACTAACGCCTCTCAGGTGTCGTAACAGCTCTCACTAAAACCTATTAATAACAGTTCCTACTTTGTACTTAAATAAAGTAGTAACGTGTACAACTACACTATGAATACATAACACTGCGCATTCTTGATTCTAGTTTACACACACACGACTTGTGATCATTTGTGTGTCGTAGGATAAAGCTTGTTAAAGGAAAAAACAGCGATTAGAGATTAAAATTAGAGTTTTGAAAACCACTGAATATAAATTCATAATCGATAGATATCGAAGAGGGGCCGGCCACGTGACACTTTTATAAAATGCCACATGACGCAAATGCGACGAAAGCAAACGTCCAGGACAATGCACAATCCATGCGGGCGTAATGCGGCCTTAGCAGTTTAACTGCTTATTGCCCAGATATCTTATCAAGGTACAAAGACCTTAGAGGGAGAAGCGGACAAGGGGCTAGTGGCTGTCTGCCATCCCTCAGTACGTGTGTGCTACCTGACCAGTTACTTCTTTAAGCTATTTGTTTTTCACAAAATCACAAAGCAAAATTAAACAATATACCTAAGAATAAAATAATATTTATAATATAAATATTATAAAAGTTGGAAATGAACGTGCAGCTATCGGACTGTTGTGACTGACACACGCGGACGTGTAGAAAGTAGTGAAGTACTACTTTATACCTGCGATATATAATGTTTTTACTTGCAATTACTTTTGTCATTTTATCGGCGATTTCTCGACCCATATCAATGAATCGTGTCTAATTAATACCTACGCTACGTTACTTTCGCTCTTTGCATAAACAAGCTGCCGAACAAATCTATCATTGATCGGCTCGGCTCTCTTATATTTTAGATATTTTTTCCTTCCTGTGCAGTCATTAAGCTGCGAAATATATATTGACTGCCGCATCTTGTGGGCAAACAGTTAAATAAACGAGGTAAAGGTTTCTGGCGCTCATTCAAGTGTCAAAGGAATCTTATTTATTTGCGCATTGTAAATGTTTTGCCGAAAACAATAAACTCGCGGCTGACGAGTGGCCAACTCCTTTGTAGCACATGGACCTCTGCACAAGGTCCGCAATATCGGCGCGCGCCTTACACGTCAGCCCTTCACGGCCGCCCGGCACCGCCCGCTGCCCCCGCCCCCTGCCCGCTACCCCCGCCGCCTTCATGCTACTGCCAAGCACGCCGCGCCGTATACATGGTAACCATATTTATCATCAGTTTTACTCTAATGTTCACAAATATTTTAATTTATATCAAGCTGATGCTATTTAAAACTGCGTTAAACGCATCCACAACTACTTAACAAGAATAAGTGGTGCATGGGAAGCAAAGTGGACTAAGTGTCCGGAAGAATGTCCTATAACAGCCGCAGCGCAGCGAGGGTGTGATAGCGTGCGGCTTGCAGTGTGTAGTATGTGTGCAGTGCAGTATAGGTAGTGTAGGTGTAGTGTTCACGCAACACCGGCCCGCGCCGGACAAACAACAAACAAAGTTATCGTCCGGCTGAGCGGCAGACAATGGCTGATAAACGTCCACCAAATATTGACTTGCCCACCGCGGTGGCCCCGCGCACCGCGCACCGCGCTCCCCGCACCACCGCCCCGCGCCATTAGTCAACTAAGCAAGACTTATTATTATAATTTCTACAAAACAGTATCAACAAAATTTAACATTTCAGTTTTATCTGAAATATCGTTAGATATGTACAACATGTAACTAACTCATCATGAATAAATACCTAAATGTGTACACATTACTTATTATTACTATATTTTATCACTTAGAAACAACTCATTAGCTGCTGTTTGTTGATGCTATCCTCCTATTTGAACCACTCGTGAACAGTCCAACTTATACTTTTAAAATACTTGACCATATTTTTAATAACATTACTCTGGTAGCATTCACATCAAGTTAGTTGCTCGATATCTTATGATTCTTTTAAAGCAGGTGCAGCGTTGCTCAGCAACAACACAACAAGCAATCTTGTCTTAGAGCAAGATTCACAATATCAATAATGTGCAATTCTCCGTATCTGCACGTATGTTGTTATAGGGCAAAAGTAAAAGGAATATTCTCGGCATGCGACTAGCGGGTATTTTGCGTGAAACATTCAAACGTTGAAAGCAAAGGTAAACACCAAATAAATATAAGTGCAAATACCTGACATTTATGCTTAACTTCGCCAAATAGAAAGCGTGACTTAAACGTACTGGAGCAACAAATTGTTCCTTTGTCTATACGCAGAGGAAAAACTACTCATTTTTATGTGTGAAAAAAAATTCGAGAAAATTGAGTCTCCGAAGTTTTAACTGTTGTTTGTGAATGAATAGAAAAGAACAGTATATTTTTATTTGTATGATGCTTTGATAATGTAAAATTATTTTAGTTATTGTGTCAAAAGACGGCGCTGTTACACTTATAACATTTGATTCGTCGATTGCATAAAGCAAGCAAGCGAGCATCATGACAGAAATGTCTTACGGGTCCAACCTTGGGGGTTGGATAAAGTGTATTTTCTCCCAAACAATTCCATAACGAACTTCAAATATGTATGGAAGTGAGAATAACTTTCGATAAGTGATGTGGTTATCGCGCGTCAGTTCCATACATTTTTGAAGTTCGCTATGGGATTGCTTGGAAGCGTATGCCTAACCCCGCTGATTCTTCGTGCGCGTCTCACTCTACTCTATGCTAAACTACTTAATATATTTCAATGACCGGTTGTCACATTAATATAATATAATATTATGAATACGAACTGTGAGTATACTGTGCTCCTCCCTGATGCTTTCGCTGACTGGCGACGTGCGGCGTGCGGTAGGGGAGGGGGCGAAGGCAAAGAGAAAGCGGTGGCGCAGAGTACAACACGCATCCCAACTTCAAGCTGTAGACTGTACCAGACAAATTGAACATTCTGCCATTTGTATGGAAAACATTTTGCAATATACCTGTCATCAGGAAGCGACCTAAGAAATTAAACTGCATTTTATATCGAATTTTTAACGAAATACGATTCAGATAAACTAAAGTGTTTAGTAACTTATTATACTAAAATTTCTTATTTTGGAATGAAAGAGTTTCACAGAAATAGAATATAGCTATAGAGTTAAACAATGTTGATGTCGTCGTTGATTTGATCTTAATAATTGTGAATATATCTGAATTTTGGAAATAAACAATTTTCGTTCAATTAGACGCTGCCGAAGTCGTGGGTTCAAATAGTAGAAGTATTTGTTAAAAATAAATGGCATTTTACTATTGACATTTTTATTATTGCAGTAAGAACTACTTCAAAATGTAAAAAAATCTGGTAAATAAACAAACTATAACATGCCACACTATAAAATGGTACAAAAGTAATGCCCCGGGTGAGGATCGAACTCACGACCTTAAGATTATGAGACTTACGCGCTGCCTACTGCGCCACCGAGGCTCTGAAGTGCGTACCGAAGTTGTAGTTCTAATTATGCTGGAAACCGTCATTTAAGTTATATATGAGTGTATGCATGTATGCGTACACGTTGGCAAAGCGCGTACACCTCGCCGCCAGCTCACATTATAAACTACGGAGTGAGCAACGTGCTAGTCTGTCAGTGTCTTTATTTCAGATTTATTGCACACTGCGTTTACTGTAACTACAATTGCGTTAAAAAACTGGTATTCAATGTAACTTATGATGATCAAGGTTTGTATATGCGAGATGGAGCGATGCAACACCGCGCTCTCGCAGTATACTGCGTGCACTAGAGGACGTGTACCGTTGTAAGAGCGAGGCTTGTTGCGCTCAGCTAGCGGTGCAGGCACGGAGCTCACTCGCCCCGCGCCCCCATGCTCTCGAGCCTCGATCATTCCATTCCCACATTACTTGCTCATGAGATATGCCAGGTATTAATCTTTATCGCAAGACTAATAGCTCTTACCTATTTGTATATCTTTACATATCTAGATTCTTGTATTTTTAAATATAAAAATGTTTACATTTGCACGCTCCGGATGACGTCACGCAGCGAGATGCGAAATGCTAGAATCGAGACCGTCGTCGGCGCGGATCAGCCTCCTCGCTGTCGGCTCTTGTCACTTCCAAATAAAAACGGCAGATCTCATACCGTGAGATGCGTTACTTTTTTTACAGTAAAAGATGGTAAAACAGCAACCGGCATCGCCGCAAACAAAATTGGACAAAATAGCAAAGTAACCGTTGCCAACAACGATTATAGCAAATTGCCGGTCTCTGTGCAAATATGTAAAGGTGTGTAACGTGTGTAAACGTGTACACTTTTGTCCTTAGTCGTATGTAAATTAAAAATACAATTACCAGAAATTAAATTACAAATGTAGGGTAGGTATGTAGTTAAAATAAGCGAAAACAAGTGTATTTTTGATGCGGCGACTTCCGGAGCTAAACGTAGCGCCGCCGCCGCCGCCGCCGCCGACGCCGCCGCTCGCCATTCGCGCACTCGGCTCTCTGTCTGTGTGTAAGTGTGTATGTGTGTGGTGTGTACTTCTGTACGTGTTTGACAAATAGACCGTCGGTTATTAATGTTACCATGTCTACGTTCATTTTAAAAAAAAATCTGATATTTTACATGTTTCTTGAATCTCACGCATCTCATAAATTGCGAAGATATTTCTCATTTTTGTTTCAGTAGTTGTGTCGACTTAATGAACTAATGTATTGAGTACGACGCTATCTGTGAGCTGCAAACGACCCAAGGAGGCCGAATGCTGAATAATAGATAGATTGGGATTGGGAGGACGAATACCAGTGCCTAACCCGCGCAGGGTAGGACAAGGACAGGGAGAAATTGCAACGTCCGTCCGTTCGTATGAAACTCGTGCGCGAAAGCTGCAATGACATTTAGGCACCTACTCTCCGTCCTCACACGCCAGTCTGCTACGTCCCAGCCATCTTCTATAGTTATATTACAAACAACAACAACTATATTTGCTTGTTTTTGTGAATAGACTCTGATATCACTGAACTCATTTGAAAAAAAAATCACTTTTTATTAGTACATTTTAAATTCCACGCGGACGAAGTGGCGGGCTACTGCTATGTTTTATAAAACAGTACTATCAAGAGTAGTTTATATAGAATACGTGCGTTTAATGAATGCCTCGTGTAATGAGGATGCAAAGACAATCGCACAATCTCCGAGCGCTAATAAGGAAGTCGCGTCATGATTTTGTCAACTGCAAGAGGGCGCGGGCGGACGACTCGAACCGGTCCGCTCACCAGCAGCCGCAGAGCCAGCCAGAGTCGCGGCGGCCATCATGTTCTCCTTGCTTCTTCCTGCACCACACATTAATAATAAAGTTATGTCAATTAAAATCAGCGGTCTCATATAAATTACATCTACGATAGTTCAAATACGTACATAATAACGTTGTGCGTGTGTCAAGGAGAGGGTGTGATAAAGTATTTAAATGTCGATTTGACAATTCATTGTGAAAATATGCTATTGTGCAATGGAAGACAATAGCAGTGATCGATGTTACGAGCAAACGTAATTCATTCAAATACGCACGAGCACATAGACTGGAAGATTGCGATGTTTGTAAACTAGCGCCCGATGCGGCGGCGAGGCGGCGAGGCGGCCCTACGACTTACAATACAAAATCAGTTTTATAATATAGTGCACACACTTGTACTTGTATTAAGAGCTTTTCGCAACACTTTCCTCCATCCACCCACAAGCGCGGCCGCAAATGTTTACCACTTTTTATTTAACCCTGACCCTACCCTGCCTGCCTTCTAATACATATAAATATATAAAAGATAAATACTTATTTACAAATATATTTGATTTAAACTGTTCCTTTCATTATCTATTGTTTTATAAATAATATTTTCAATGTTTATTTAATACTGAAATTATAAAAAAAGTGTTATGTTTCCCAAATATGTGTTGTTTACATATCTATGTATAATATATATTTAAAGTTTCATTAAATAAATAAACTTTGTGGTTAATTACCGAGATTCAGTCGGCAGAGAAGACCAGCATTGTTATTATTTTTGCATAGAAGCACTAGCTAGAGTAAAAATAGACGAAAACGCTCATTGTAACTTCTATGTGAATAAAAGCTATATATGTCTGGCGCCACTGCAGCGCTACCGACGGTAATTCCGGGCCCGCCTTGTCCGTCAGCCGCCGCCACGGCCGCCACCGCCGCCACCGCCGCGCCGGGAGAACTAGGATTACTTACTTTGCTACTTAATAAATTCTGACATGTTTTTCTTTTTACGACTCCTGTCACATCGGAAAAAGACAAAGACGCGAGTACTTCCACGAAAGCAAAGGCTGACGCCGCCTCCGACACTGCCTGTTACCGACATCTTCGTTTACATGATGTAATAATACAAGGCGAGGGTGTCATATTATGAACAAAATTCAAGGTAACGTTACGCAGAAGGTGTAAACAGACACCGCTAAGAGACGGGTGGCGGGCTGCGCAACGGATTTCCCCGCGCGCTCTCCGCCGCAGCGCCGCCTCGCGCCCCACCATCTCGTTACTGTTACAAGCACCATTTTTATAAAACTGGTTCAAGAGCGCCATTACTTTCGTTAAAGTTCGGTAAACTGCCGCGGCCAGGTCGAGCGAGCCAGCTGGCGGCCGCTGCATGCCGTGCGTGTTGATTCTTCTCGCACAATATCTCGTACTCACGTAATATTCATTGGAATGTTTATCAAGCAATGAACCACAACGACTCCTGTCCTGTATAATCCCCAGTCAACAATGTCGACGCGACGTTAGCTTTTTAACATCATTTAATATTTGTACATTTTTGTTTTATTTCAATTGTTTTCTTAAAAATGTTTGTCAAAACGTTATTTTAGCTTAAACAATTGTCCAACTTTTGCCGCATCCTGATACATATTAGACATTAAGAGAAATCGTGATTATTGAAATACAAACAATGCACGCTTCGAAATGCAATCTTGTAATATAAATAAGAAAGACTTTATAGCGGTAGCAATTTTGGTGATAAATATTTAAGGGTAAAACATACTATTTGATAACCACGTTGACCTCCATAATATCATCCATAGGCGGCCAAAGCATTAACACGTCATATACATATACAGTGTTTGTCTATATTACCAAGGAAATCCCATCATTCGAATACTCTAGCGAATACTCTACTCCTACTCTAAATAATAATAACCACATAACTTGTCGGCCTTTTACCTTAGCTAATTGATAACTTTTAGTTGTAGCCGAGTTCTTCTTTTTACCAATACCCATACCCATACCCATATATAAACCATCAGGAAATGTAATTTACGATGGAAACTGTGTTTTTAATACCATTTCCTAACTCATGTTACTGTTTCGTTCAAAATGAGTATTACAGTGATGCGGCTGCGGGGCGGAGTGCGACGACAATGAAACTATGCTCCTTTCTCTTTCTTTTTTTATTAATACTTCATAAAAATGTACTCATACATTCAATCGTTAATAACTTATCACTTACAGACTCGTATATATAAATATTGTAACCTGCACGCGTCACGTCACACGCAACTGCGCGGCGGACACACGGCGAGCTCGCGGCGGACACGCGGCGGTCACTTGTCACTGCTTGTCGTTATACTAACAGCCAATAGAACGGGCGAGACGTTCAAGTCGTTCAAGTTCACTTCATTATACTATTTAACACATATACAAATACGTATGGAAAGACCGAGACCGAGCGGACGCCCGGCGCGGGTCAGCACACCGTCTCCATGGGAAGGCGCGCGGGGGGCGCGGCGGGCGCTGCGGGTGCACCGGGCGCGGTGGGCGCGGTGGGCACGGTGGGCGCGGCGGGCGGCTGCGGCGCGGGCGCGGCCGTGGTGTGCGTGAGCGACTCCCCGCAGGAGGGCAGGTGCGAGGAGGAGTGCGCGGCGTGACGCGCGTGCCGGCCACGCCGCGCGCATAGCGCCGCCGCCGCGCGCTTGGCGGCCGCCCACGCGTGCGGCTGGCAGCCCGCCACCAGGAAGATGAACAGGCCCTGCAGCGCGTTGAGCAGGTCGGTGGCGTACCAGAGGTAGGCCGGCCCGCCCGCCGCCCACGACACCACGTCCGCCACCCACGTCACGCCCATCACCACCACCAGCTTGGCGCACACGCGGCCCAGCGCCGCCCTGCGATACACAACGACCACATGGACTTGCATTTCCTAACCGAACTCTTAGTTTATTCGTGGACCGTGTTTAAGCGCTCCCACTCATGTTTCCCCTGTAACATCGCTTTGCGCACATCAATTTACCACAATATTTTTCGACTAGCTGTCACCCACGACTCCGTTCGCGCGAAATTGAAAAAAAAAATAATTAGTAACCTATGTGTTCTCCCAGACTATGTTCTACATCCATACCAAATTTAATCGGGATCTACTGGGCGTTTTGGAGAAACCTTCAAACAAACATCCAATCATCTAAACATACGCATTTATTATATAATATTAGTAAAACAAACGACAAAAAAAGTAAAAACACCGTGCAAAGTATCGAACTCTGAAATATAATAATATTATAAAGATGGTTGCGGCGTCACGTCGCGCGCTCTTTGTTATCTAGATGACACGGCTCACTGTGCTTAGTACCTCTCGGATGTGGACTTGACTTCGTCGCGGCGCCAGAGGCCGCAGGTGAGTTGGCGCGTGGTGGAGACGAAGAGTGCGAGGTTGACGAGCAGCAGTACGCCCACCGGGCCGAAGAAGTAGACGAGCACCTCGGCGTCGCCGTAAAACCAGCAGCGTCGCACGGCGAAGCGCGGGCGCAGGTAGCCCGCCGCGGCCGCCGCCGGCAGCCGGTCCAGCAATGCACCCGCGCCCGCCAGCGCCAGCGGCGCGCCCCACGCGTACACCTGGTACACGCGTAGCCGGCACGCCTCCTGCCCGCGCTCCAGCGACGTCGGCCGGAAGTCCCTGCGCACACGCACCCAGCTCTACACACGCCACTCCAACCATCGCCCACCAGAATCGTGAAAACCGGATTTTAACCCTTTTAGTGGCTTAGCTATATCTACGTCCATTGTATACAATATTTGGATTGGTAATAAGCAAATGTTAGGATGGATGGATGTTAGATGGTATCTCCAGAAGCTGCATAGATCTCGCTCAAATGTATGATTGATTTAGAACATAGTCTGGAAGAACACATAGGCTACTAATTTAGTTTTTCTTAATTGCGCGTAGACAGAGTCAGTCACAGAGTCGACAGCTATTTATCTATAAAATAAAGTCATTGTTCGTGGCCTCTATTTTGCTTTTATTAAACTAGCTATTTCCCGCCACTCACACTCCGTGCGGAATTAAGAATAACTAGATTAGTAGCCTAGGACAGTGTTCTTCTAGACTATGTTCTAAATGTATGATAAATTTGAGCGAGATATATGCAGTAGTCCTGGAGATACCTTCTAACAAACATCCATCCATACTATTCGGATTTATAATATTTGTAAGTAGTTTATTTAAATCGGTTATTTTAAAAACTTCCTAAGTCACATTTTTTCCAATATGCTTTTTTGCAGAAAATGTTTTTTTTAAATGGAGATGCGTATTCTGGGTAAAAAACCACGTAAGAATAACAACTTCTATTTCACTCCCATCAACCAAAAACTATGATTTGAAAGTGCCCATCAAGACAGCATTTTGGTAATGCCATTTTATAACAATATTTATCTGGCCAAATGCAAATGTTGAAGATAATCCAGAAGATAATGATGGAGAATATGACTATGTATACAATACAATAAATTTAAACACAACAAAAAAGTACATGATACATGTTAATCCTTATTGTGGCAACATTTCTTTTTTGAAGAAAACCAACAAACAAAGTAAAAAAAAACTAAGTCAAAAATTGTTTTATAGTGCTGGTATATTTTTATAAAGTTGTATGTATTATATTATATACTATACAAAATGAACAAAAGGGTTAATAAGACTATTTTAAAGTGTAAGCATTAAATATATCATCACTACGGTTGTTTGTTTTGGCTAAATTATATACCACTAACCCTATTTCTCGCTAAAACAACCAAACTCAACAACTGTCTTTCGGGCTGTTTTCATCATTTCTACTGAACTGTATGCACGCACTGGGCCAGCATGGTTGTCTATGGCCTAGTCACCCCTAATTTCGGATAGGCTCCGCGCCTCTCGCTGGGCACGTACATTGAGCTGATGATGAGCTGTACCTAATGGCTAGTCCTTTCATACGGCTGGTAAAATTACAAACTGACATTTACAATTTGTTGTTGTGAAATACTATTAACGTACCTATTCTTAAACCTTTAAAACTTCTTGTGTTTATTGTCATTCCATTTTATTTGTGGAAGTCTTTAATAAAATGGATACTCACTCACCTGAAAGTCCACCAGATGTTAAAGCACATTGTGTTGAGCCAGAAGAACGCCGAAAGGAATAGGAAGTGCATACACACGGCTGCAGCGCCCGCAACAAATCCGCGCCCACGCCGCGTCGCACCACATGCACAGAGCAAACACGTCACTTAGCACGGCGGCCCACACGCGGACGGAGGGCAGGGCACAGGGTGCAGCGAGACTCACCCAGCGCGCGGCACACCCCAGGCGGCACACGATCCCCGGCCAGCTGCGTCGCGGCCAGCAGCACGTCGCCCAGCATCAGCGCCGCAACGTAGTGCGTCTGGCAGCGCCAGTGCAGCGCGTGGTGCGCCGCCGGCAGCGCAAAGCTTGCCGCTAGCGTGGCCGCGAGGAACGCCGCACCCACGGCTAGCCCCGCGCCGTACAACGCGTGATGCGCCGGCCCGCCACCCACCGCGCGAGCCGCCGCCTCGCAAGCCAGCACGCGCGAGCCCACCGCACCTCGCACCGATTCCGCGCACCACGCGCCGCCCGCCAAACGCGCCCAGCCGCCCGCCGCCCGCAGCCGCAGCGCGCCGCCCGCCTCCAGTCGCGCGCCACCCAGAGCACCCGCCACCGCGTACCGTGAGCCCTCCGCGCACGCCGGCCAGCCAAAGCCCACGTCACTACCGTTGGCGAGCGCGCGAAGCTCGTCCAGCACGGCCGTCGGTGCCTCATCTGCGGTGCCCGACTCTTCCGCGCAGTGGGCACCGTCGAAACCCTGGCCTTCGGCGCAGCACTTGGTCGGTCCGTGCGGTACGTCTTCCTCGCAAACGAGCGCGCCGCCCTCGTCCGCGCAATAGCGCGCCGGCGGCAGGGCGTGGGTGGTGCCGCGCAGCAGCAGCGAGCCATTGTTGGCAAGCAGGGCGTAAGGCGCGGCGTGTTCTGGAAGCACGCGCAGCGCGGCACAGCTCGGGAGCGCTGCATCCAGCGGCCGCCAATGCTGCGGTAGGCGGCCACGCTCCAGGAACGTGTTGCGAGCGGGCGCGTACACCAGCGGGGCCCAAGCAGGCGTGCCGGGTGCTGGTGGCGCGCAGGCGGCGGCGGCGCGCGCGGGCTCGAGCGCGGCGGCCCGCAGCGCATCAGGCGAGAGGCTCTGGCCGGCGGGACAGCAGCGCGGCACATCGAGAGGCGCGAGCTTGGCGCCGGCCGCCGCGCTCGCCGCGCCTAGCACCAGCAGCGCTCGGAGCATGACGATAGGACACTCTCACCGCATAGTACCGTAGAACGTTACACTTTCTTTTTTTAAAAGCACGACACTTCCTTCGATCAATTTTGTACGCTCGTGCTAATTATTTTATTACTTGTTAGAATCGGATCCAACTTTATTGTTGTCGTAAGTCAGGAGAAGAACGGATCGGTATGTAAACATTTCCTCCGCGAAGATCGAAGAGCACGTGGGAGCGAGGGCCGATAACGAACGATACGTCCTTTCCCCGCGGGCGGCGGCGATGCACTGCTGTACGCTGTCGGCTGTGCTGCCTAGTGTTCACCGAGTGTTGGGGCCCGCGCCGCCGCCGGCCGCTGCGGTGCGGTGCACGCATGTAAGTGCAGGCGCCCGCCAAAACCTCTTTCGTTTGCAAAAATTGAGAATGTATTTGTATTTTGACTTTTGATTGTTACTTCCTGGAATGGTCTCTGCTCATGTTCGTTTCATATATATTTTTAGTCGCTCACAAAGGAATTTTTATTATAGTTATGAAAATTCGTAAAAAAATAGTATATCATAATATGGGGTGAATACAGGTTACGAAGTGTATAGACACAAAACTATAAATAGTTTATATTTTGAATGATTTTTCGTTAGTAAATCCTACTTACTATTATACAAATATTTTAATACACAGACCACAAAAATCATCATATATCCACAGAAATCACAAAAGGATTTCTTAATATAATTTAATGCGAAAGTTTACATGGATGGATAGATGGATGTTTGTTAAAAGACATCTCCGGAACGAGTCTTGATGTTTGGCACAGATGTAAAATATAGTTGGAAGAACAGACAGGCTACTCAATTATTCAAACTTTCGTGAGTAATTATAATAAACTTATATAAAAACTGCTAAACACTCACGTATATTCATCCGTGAGCGACGGGCCGCGTACGCAAAATAATACCAATCCCACTCACCCTGATGAAGGGCCCCCGATGGCCGATGCCGCCACCGGATGAATATACGTGAGTGTTTAGCCGTTTTTATATAAGTTTAGACAGGCTACTCATTGAGTTTTTTTTCAACTCCACAAGGACGAACTCTCTGACGACAGCTAGCATTATGTCTAACGAATAAAACAAGTTTTCTTTCATTTTCCAATTGTTACAGCTCGAATTTCGGTGACGCTAGATAGCTTAAATTTTTAAATTTCTACTTAACAGACTTAACATGCCAAGTATTAATTATCTAGCTTTTATCAACAAGAAACGACTACGCCAGCAATCTGTACGAGGTAAATAAAATTGGAAGGTCGCTAGCTACAAGTTTTTACAAAATCCGACAGCTTTTATGTGACTCCCAAGCCACGATGGCAGTACAGTGTTGGTGAAGCGATGACCTACAAGAACAGAGTCGTAAACGGTCGCCGCCAGTCGCCGCGCTAAAAGTCAAAGTGCCGGTGTTTTGCCACGGGCCAAGTCGCGCAGTTCAGCGCCATCTGTTCGCCGCACGCTGTCACCGCATTCACCTAAAATCTGAGCTTGTAACGCATGCGCTAGATGGCGATGTTTGTTATCAAAGAATTTGAAGGATCGATGAGTACATTTGTTATGACTAGATGTCGGCCGCGACTTCGTCTGCGCGTTATAAAAAAAAAATAGCCTATGGGTTCTTCCCGGCTATTTTCTACATCTATGCTAATCAAATTTCAGCTAGATCTCTACAGCCGTTCTGGTGATACCTTCAAACAAACATCCATTCAAACATTCTCATTTGTATTGTACTAGTTGTCGCCCGCGTCTCCGTCCGACTAGTAGCCGAACGAGAAGTAGAAGAACGAAAAGCTTTCGAAGAAATCACCCAAAGAGTAAAATAAGTAGTCTAGTGCCTATCCATTATATAAAAACTTTTTTGACATTGGACATGGGGGCGCTAGCGAGCTGATTCAGACACAGGGCGCAGGGATTTTACAGTGTGTAGATCCTTTATTTGCATATGTTTAAACTTCGTTAAAAATGAAAAACTTTGAAACATAAAATAGAATTTAATTAAGGGACCGCAGGGCGCGCTCCTGCCACAAGGGCGATATCGTCTATTTACAAATATATACAATTCATTTAATCGCATAACACAAAAATATAATAAAGTAGTCCCATAGTCATCTGGTAGGCGAAGGAGGGCGTCAGGCGGAGGAGGGCGCGGCGGGCTCGCGCGTGCCGTAGTGCGGCGGGTTGGCCCAGGGGTCGTAGCCCAGCACGGACAGCATGGGCGCCAGCTCGGCCATGTCGGCGCGCACGTCCGCCGGCAGCTGGCCCACCCACTTGTCCAGCGCGTCCAGGTTCACCGGCCGCACCACCTGGTCCGAGGAGCGCTCCACACTGCACACGACACACCTCCTTACCATCTTCCTCACCACCGCCTTCGCCAACATTACACACAACAAGAGCGAACACAGCTTTCACTGCCGAAGCACTGCTACAAGAACATTTTGTCATTGCTTCCGTTCTCTTTTAAATAACTGGTAAGGTGCTTCGACAGTGGAAGCCACCGTTTATACTCGAATAAAGGAAGGAGTGATTCGATCGATCGATACATGACTTGGAGTTGAGTGCGGTGTGAGATGGGTGAGGGTGCGTGGGGGGGGGGGCAGCCACTCTAACTATTGTGGCGACTGTAAAGAAGGCGGACTTGCTTATTGTTATCTAGTCACTGTTTCTTATAACTTTGGAACCGTTATCAGATGAGGGGGTTTTAATATAATGATGTCCATGTGATGTGTTTGTGTACGTGCACGCGCACTGTACGGGCAGTGCATTTACTTCAGTAAAAGCAGTATTTCTTTTACATATACTATACAAAGTTAATGAGTGTTATTGTTTTGTTGTACATAAGCATGTCCGATATGGTGATGTTAGCAGTATTGGTTAATGTATAATAGTTAAAATTACATTAAGTAAATGTATGTGTTAATGGAATGAGAGTGTGACTTGGGGAATAGTTGGAGGTGGTCAGCCATACTTGGAGAGCGCGACGCCGTTGGGCTGGTTGATGTAGCGCTCGTGGTGCAGCACGGCCTCGTCCCATGGCAGGTCCAGGAAGGCCAGCACGCGGCGCATGGTGGCCGCCGGCGCCAGCACCAGCGCCTCGTACCGCACCAGCAGGCACCGTGCCGGGCCCAGCGACCGGCACTGCTGGTACATTAGCTCCACCGCGTGGTTCCACTTGCTCAGGCACTGCCGATAGCTCGACAGGTCGAACCCCGTGATGGTCACCTGCCACACCACCTCGCGTCACCTCGCATCACCTCGCATCAAGCCACCCAAATAACAACCGAACTATTTACGAATGTAACTAATATAGTTTATAAATAGGACCAGTACCTTGCGAGTTATGATCGAGTGAACGGTGGCTCGGCCATCGCGGACCATGAAGAGAAATTTAGCATTGGGGAACAACTCGAGCACATAGGTGCCCATCTTGAGCACGAGCGGGTCCTTGTTGCAGAGGCGCGGCGCGGGGTCGCCGTGCCGCACGATCACCTCCAGGCAGAAGGCAGCTATCGCATTGTCCAGCACCGCCTTGGACACGCCCGCCTGCTCCAACCGCACGCTCTCCTTTTGCGACCGCATCCAGTGCTGCCGCATCTGCAGGATGCGCGGCACCACGCGCGTCTCCTGCCCGCACCGTACCTCCGGGTGCGCGTCCAGCATCGCGCGCATCAGCGTCGTGCCCGACCGCGGCACGCCCCCGATGAAGATCAGCGGCAGCTCGCGGCCCGCCACCGCCCCGGCGCCCACCGCGCCCCGCCCCTCGCCCGTGCCCACGCCCACGCTACGCCGAGTCGCCCACGCCCATACGAGCAGCGCGCCCACCGCCAGCAGCGCCGCCGCGCGCCACCGCGCGCCCGCTCCGCGCCACATACCTCACGCACTCCCACCCCTGAAAGCAATTCAGGACCATGTGCTGTTCTTCTTCTTTATTTCATCATCTTACACGTCAGAATATTCCCCAATAGGAGCAGAGTACGATCAAAGGGAAGTAAAATATTTCACCTTTTTCCAAAAGAATAATTTGAAATCTTTGCCAGTGTAGATTTAAATTTCTTTTCTATGCCTTTAATATTTCTGGCTAGGCTAGATTCCTAGGCTGGGAATAAAATGGTTTAACTTAAATACTTATTATCTAAATTTACTTAGCATCAACACAACAAGGCATCAAAGGTGATAAAAACTTTTACATTTATATTAATGTTTTACAAAGTAACCAATGAATTTTGTTTATAACAAAATCTATTTTAAAGATTTTGTTTTCCGAATATTGCGCTTAACTAAGAGACTATAGGCTAGTACTAATAAAGTGTAAACAAAACTATAAGCAAATAACTTGTTGGTGTGGTGCTGTTCCACATAAATATGTACATAGTTGATTAGAACACAACACATGCCTCGTTAATTGTATCTCATCAACTTCCCAAAATATTATAGTGTATTTACAGAAATTAAAAGATTATTATGAACATTAAAGGCCACTAAGATCTAAGCAGAGCAACTTTAAACAAAGGTAAGTCAAGTGAATAAAGGGAACTAAAATCATATATATTTGATGCAGTTTTCACTAATATGTTATGTAGGCTTCATTTATCATTTAGCCTTTGTTTTCTCACAATCAATGAATAAAACAATTAATGTCAATAAAAAGCAAGAGTTTCAAATATAATGTATTCCAGTATAAGGTGAGCTTTATATCAAAATGGACTTCAGCTTAGCTCGCAGAATGTCAATGTGACACAAGACACATGCACAGCGACACAGCTGAGCACATACAATTTACCATTTTTATTATATGTATAGATAGATAAAGCAAAACAAAAGAAGGCAGCCCAAAAAATGAAACCTTAACTTGAGATTAGTGAAAAAGAAACAAATCTCTGTTCCAATAAAAGGAAATACAAATGTGTGTTACATTAAAATGATTGTACCCAAACTAGTCCATACTTGACAATATTAAATAAACCTAACTATATACATTGATGAAATTCTATACAATATTAATGGAATACAAAAACAAAATATATATATATATATGCACTGAAAACTTACGAGAAACTTATTTGTAGCTGTTATATTAAAATGTTCCTGCAACAATTGTTTGACCTAGTCAATGTGCAAAATGTTGTGCTAACAAATATCAAGGTATACAATTCTACATATACCTAATCTCTTGACAACATGTGGCAAGTGTCATTTAAACACTCCACACCCCTAGTGTTTCATTTAATTTAAAATTATTGCACTAATTCATGCCTAGATAAAGTACAACTGCTCACACAAATAAAATTTAAATTTTTACAACGTAAATGGGTAAAATTTTGATGCTTGAAGTCTCACCAAACACATTTTGTATAATTTTACAATTTCAAACTTTGCAACCAGTTATAAAAGTTTAAGTAAAATTGTTTTGGTGCCGGGCGTCACTTACCTACATTAAAACACGCTACGGGTGTCTTCCTTCTTCTACTGCCAACACATCTTGTTGGTTTACACAAATATTAGTGTAAAGTTTATAGTCTTGGGTAACTTGTTTAAACAATGTCAAAATGAAAACAAATCTGCAAATTTCATTTATGGTAAATGTTATCAATTGTTTGCAATTCAATGGTATATAGCCTCTAAATTAGAATTAGAAATATTATTTAACGGTTGCAAAATTGCAAATATGAAATTATGAATCATGAAATGAAATGAATTCACCCGTCAGCCCGTCAACGTCAGGGGCTGTCTGCTGTCAGCCGTCAAAAATCATCTAAAGTTTTTTTTTTTACTTTTTTTAAATTTATGACCTGGTAACATAGACCTTTAGGTCATATCTTTTTTGGTCAAAAGTAAATCAATTACCAAATCCAAAGAGTGTGTAGTTAGCATATTTTTATATACTCTTTGATATACTCTAAATGTAAATAGCCAACCAAATAAGATATGACCTAAAGGTCTATGTTACCAGGTCATAAAATTAAAAAAAAAGGAAAGAGCTTAAGAATTTGTACCTATAATCAAAGAGTACATAAAATAATACCCAGTTACATTTTACATACTCTTTGTCGTTGTTCTTTGCTTCAAACTAGGGATGGAGATTCCTTCTAAAAAGATCGATTTTCTATATCGATTCGATTCGTAAAGATTTTTTACGATTCGAATCGTAAAAATAAATCCATTTTATGAAAAACAAGAACGATACCATTATAAACAATGTCTGGGATCTCTTATTCGTATAATCAGGAATTTTCAGCTAATTATCAAAATATCAGATCAATTATAAAAGAAGGCGTTTATTTTCTAAATGTATTTGTTTAATGTATAAAAAGTTAAGAAAATAGATCATATTGCTTATAGTTCCCCATGCTTTATACCTAAGCTTTTTAAAAACAACAATCTGTCAAGTCTACTGGGATCCAAGTGGTTGCCGTCAACTGAAAAAAAGGCGCTCACAAGGAACAGATGATCCTACGATACTCATATACATCACGGCTATTGAGTGAACATGATGATAAAATAGAGTTTTTTTTTGTTCATACTTTAGGTGCACAATTGCTTGTGATAAAGTGTTTAAATTCTTCATTTAAGCCTTGACTTTCTAGTGAAAGTGTATTAAAATCGAATGTCGATTTTCAAGCGTAAAATATCGATACACTGAATTGATTCAGTACAACACATCGATTTAATAATCGAATTATTTGGTCCGATGCATCGATTCTTCGATTAATCGATTTGAGATCGTCATCCCTATCTCAAACTTCAAATTTCAACTTTATCGCGAAAATGATGCTCGTATAGGTCGTTTTGCCGATTTTTGTTCAAAATATAATAAAACTTAAGTCAATCACTATGCAACTAGTTTTATTTTAGAAGTAAAATAACAAAATGTCCTGGTGTTACTTTCGGAAATGCAGATTACTTGAAAGAACTTTATGACTAAACTTGTACATAGTATCGGTAATCAATATGGCCGACAGTATGTATTTGTCAGAAGGAATTGTGGCGGTATTTATAGCAGCGTTTCGAAATCATATATTATATCATAATTTAAATCCTCCCCCATGTGCCGAAGTAATTTAAGTGTATGAAGTTATATTTTTGTTCAACTTAATAGAAAACATTAAGGATGTTCCTTTTGATATACACCAAAACAAACATCTTAGCATCCAAGTGTAGTGTAGTGCAGTACAGTACAGTGAATTTTGTTTAATTGAATTGTGTTTTGTATAGTTTTTTAACAACATAAAGCTTAACTATTTGCCCGCGATGTCACATCATGAGTTGTGGCGATGATACCTACTCGAATCGTGCAACCGGCGCTGCTCTTCCACTCATGGTATGTGCTAAGTACTCGCGCCAATGTTTCAATACGCGTAGATCTAATGTGAACTAACCTTATATGGGGCAAAATAATAGTTGAATCTTGCATGTTACACAACTATAAAAATATAAATAAACAGTACATTATTTTTGTATTACAATTAAATGTACACCAACAACTAGTTAAAATGTGTGTCTGAATTGACAGAGTTCCACCATATGTTAGCCAAAGATAAATTCGCTATGAAAAAATCATTAATATACACGTTTTGCAATTAAAATCCCTCCCCAGTGGCCTTGACGCTTCCCGGAGCACTTATTTCATGTCACCATGTCACCCCAGTGGCCTTTATGATCTGGGTTGTTGGTCATCTCAAATACTTTTTATTCATAAAAAAACATTTTTAAACAAACAAAAAGTACTAAAAAGTAACAAAATATCACATAAACACCATGGAAAGAAAGAAATTTCTGTTCTTTCTCTTCTATATTTTACAATTACTGTTATTTCTGAGTTGGTGTCAGCAGAGGTAAATTAGTGTAATTTAACTGAAATGTCTTAGAAATATTTATATGTAAGTTAGTACCTACTTTGAGAAGTGATAGTTTGGAGTATCAAATTAATTTTGTATTAGGATTAATGGATGGTTGTCATAGAACAGGTTATGAATGATGAATGGTTCCACAAACTAAGAACTATAGAGTAATAATCGGTCTTGTAATAAAATTAATTGATCAAATGTGTGCTCATCACATCAAACTTTTTTATTTATTACAGTTATTTGGCTATTATAAATAAATACATTTCTTTTTTGTGTATCAGCACCACAATTTTTTTGTTTCTTTTTCTGTTCTGTTTCTTGTTTATGGCTCTCCCTCATCGGATTGGGCCAATGTCAAGTGTTTATGGTTCTGTTTAAACTTGTTAGAGACTGGCAACAATACTCTGCTTGTAGAGAAGTCTTGTGAATATACAAGTGAACCAAAGAATAAAAACGAATAATACCTGAAACTGTTGATTTACCCAAAAGGACAGACACAAACATTTAAATATTGTTAGTAGGTTATAAGACGTACAACTTAGAGTCTAATATTATTAGTGTTAATATAGTCAAATAAAATATTAATAAACGAAGTATTTACAAAAGTTAAGAGAGTCTTAAAGTTAGTGGGACGAGGGATGGAATTGGGAAGTATATCCAATAATGATGATGTCCTTTTAGGACAAGTAAAAAAAATATGATCCACCGTTCCTTCCTCTAGACCGCATTCACATAGGGAGCTGTCTTTCACACGAATTTTAGCCAGAAAAACAGGAGTGCATGCGTGGCCTAAACGTAGTCGACAGATCGTTGACGTGGTTTGCTTATTTCCACCAGAGTACTTAAAAAACCATGGTTTGACTGGTATATGGCTCTGAATGTCTGCATAATATTTGCCCTTACTATTTGAGGAAATGGACCACATAGATTCCCAGCTCGTTAAGAGATCTTCCTTAGCTAAGGATAACAGATCGTAAAGGTATAATTTGTGATGACTCATTGTCCCATAAGATGTTGCTTGTTTCTTTTTCCACAATGTTCTATTTATGTAGTTATGAAGGATAAAGTAGGTATTGAAAGAAACAATTTTATTTATGTAATATAGTAATACATATACAATAATTATTTACAACATTTTCAATTGCAAGCTGTATGAGAAGAATCATGGAAAATCTAAAAAAGTCTTAATCAACATTATTCAACCCATATTTAGTGAATTGTCACAAAGGAATTGGAACAATTTTGTTAAATCTTTCTTGGTTGTGTTTATTATTGTCAGGAGAAGGTTAATTATATCTTTATATATATATAATTCTTCTGTGAGTGTGTATGTCACTGAACTTCTCTCAAACGACTGGACCGATTTTGATGAAATTTTTTGTGTGTGTTCAAGGGGATCTGGGAATGGTTTAGATTCACAATTTTGTCCGCTGGACAATGTTTTTTTAGTTAATTTTTAATTAATTAGTAGTTGTTGATTTTGGAATGTTTTACATTGGATCCAACAGACGGCGCTACCATTGCAGTGTCAAATTTTAAATAATATTCAAATTGAAAAGTGTAGAGAGGACAACGTCTGTCGGGTCCGCTAGTATATGTATATATATAATCATAGTTAAGGCAAGAAAATGTTTATCGGGTAAGCTAGTT